>NC_045800.1:36768368-37054447 GCF_009873245.2 Balaenoptera musculus | reverse complement strand
TAGATTTTTTATTTGAGATTTTTCTTGTTTCTTGAGGTAGGCTTGTATAGCTATAAACTTCCTTCTTAGAACTGCTTTTGCTGCATCCCATAGGTTTTGGATTGTCGTGTTTTCATTGTCATTTGTCTCTAGATATTTTTTGATTTCCTCTTTGATTTCTTCAGTGATCTCTTGGTTATTTAGTAACATATTGTTTAGCCTCCATGTGCTTGTGCTTTTTACATTTTTTTCCCTGTAATTGATTTCTAATCTCATAGCGTTGTGGTCAGAAAAGATGCTTGATATGATTTCAATTTTCTTAAATTTACTGAGGCTTGATTTGTGACCCAAGATGTGATCTATCCTGGAGAATGTTCCGTGCGCACTTGAGAAGAAAGTGTAATTTGCTGTTTTTGGATGGAATGTCCTGTAAATATCAATTAAATCTATCTGGTCTATTGTGCCATTTAAAGCTTGTGTTTCCTTATTAATTTTCATTTTGGATGATCTGTCCATTGGTGTAAGTGAGGTGTTAAAGTCCCCCACTATTACTGTGTTACTGTCAATTTCCTCTTTTATAGCTGTTAGCAGTTGCCTTATGTATTGAGGTGCTCCTATGTTGGGTGCATATATACTTATAATTGTTATATCTTCTTCTTGTATTGATCCCTTGATCATTATGTAGTGTCCTTCCTTGTCTCTTTAACATTCTTTATTTTAAAGTCTATTTTATCTGATATGAATATTGCTACTCCAGCTTTCTTTTGATTTCCATTTGTATGGAATATCTTTTTCCATCCCCTCACTTTCAGTCTATATGTGTCCCTAGGTCTGAAGTGGGTCTCTTGTAGACAGCATATATATGGGTCTTTTTTTGGTATCCATTCATCAAGCCTGTGTCTTTTGGTTGGAGCATTTAATCCATTCACATTTAAGGTAATTATGGATATGCATGTTCCTATGACCATTTTCTTAATTGTTTTGGGTTTGTTTTTGTAAGTCCTTTTCTTCTCTTGTGTTTCCCACTTAGAGAAGTTCCTTTAACATTTGTTGTAGAGCTGGTTTGGTGGTGCTGAATTCTCTTAGCATTTGCTTGTCTGTAAAGCTTTTGATTTCTCCATCGAATCTGAATGAGATCCTTGCTGGGTAGTGTAATCTTGGTTGTAGGTTCTTCCCTTTCATCACTTTAACTATATCATGCCACTCCCTTCTGGCTTGTAGAGTTTCTGCTGAGAAATCAGCTGTTAACCTTATGGGAGTTCCCTTGTATGTTATTTGTCGTTTTTCCCTTGCTGCTTTCAATAATTTTTCTTTGTCTTTAATTTTTGACAATTTGATTACTATGTGTCTCGGCATGTTTATCCTTGGGTTTATCCTGTATGGGACTCTGCACTTCCTGGACTTGGGTGGCTATTTCCTTTCCCATGTTAGGGAAGTTTTCGACTATAATCTCTTCAAATATTTTCTCTGGTCCTTTCTCTCTCTTCTCCTTCTAGGACCCCTATAATGCTAATGTTGGTACATTTCATGTTGTCCTAGAGGTCTCTTAGGCTGTCTTCATTTCTTTTCATTCTTTTTTCTTTATTCTTTTCCGCAGCAGTGAATTCCACTATTCTGTCTTCCAGGTCACTTATCCGTTCTTCTGCCTCAGTTATTCTGCTATTGATTCCTTCTAGTGTATTTTTCATTTCAGTTATTGTACTGTTCATTTCTCTTTGTTTGTTCTTTAATTCTTCTAGACCTTTGTTAAACATTTCTTGCATCTTCTCAATCTTTGCCTCCATTCTTTTTCCAAGGTCCTGGATCATCTTCACTATCATTATTCTGAATTATTTTTCTGGAAGATTGTCTATCTCCATTTAATTTTGTTGTTTTTCTGGGGTTTTATCTTGTTCCTTCATCTGGTACATAGCCCTCTGCCTTTTCATCTTGTCTATCTTTCTGTGAATGTCAATTTAATTTTAAATAGTATTTGTTTCTAACTTTCAGAATTCCTAAAAATTTGGCACTCAGCTCTTGTGGACCAATATCAGCCAGTTCCAGCACACCAGTGGATGAATCTCAAAAACAGGCTGAAAAGCCTTCAATTTACATGAAGCTCTATATCAGGCAAAACTAATCTATGGAGATAGACATGCAGAATATTGGTTGTCTCTTGGCTTGGGGTGGGGAATAAAATTGACTGGGAAGGAACAGAAGAAAACTTTCTGAGGTGATGGAAAAGTTCTATATCTTGATAGGATGTATGGTTTATCAGATTTTATTGAACTATGTAGACTTAAGATCAGTACTTTTCTTTGCATTTAAACTGTATCTGAATAGTAAAGAAAAAAAAATGAAATTTGCCATACCAACAGTAAATTTGTTAATGAAAGGAGGACAAAATACACACAAACACACACACACACACACACACACACACACACACACACATACACTATCAGGCAAGCCAAAAGAGACGGCCCACCATCAACAAAGAATATGAAGGTGTGGGAAAAGTCTATCATATGGAACCAGTGGCACGAATCCTTGGTTCCATATGTTTGGAGCATCAAGTTTAGTGAGACAACGGCCAGAGAGGCAGATTGAAGCCCGATGATGAATGACTTCATACAGTCACCCATGATGTGCCTCTGCTGTTCTGGCCTCAACAAACATTTTCTGTAAAGGACAAGATAGGACATTTTTTAGACTTTACAGGCCATACACAGACTCTGTTCCATCTTCTTCTCCTCTTTCTTCTTCTTCTTTTGAAACTCTTTAAAAATATAAACTATTCTTAGCTCAAGCGTTGTGCAAAAAGCAGTGGGTTGAATTTGGCCTGCATTATGTAGTTTGCTGACCCCTGTCCTCTACTAAGCACCTTGGGTGTATAAAGAATTCCTTCCAACCAGAACCACTATGCAAGGGGTGACCAGAGAGACTTGGGAGCACACAGAAAAAGAGAGGGACTAATTCGTCCTGGGGGAGTCTTCTCAGAGGAGATGCGTCTGAGTTTGGAAGGATAAGAATCAGTTCACATGGAGTAAAGCAAGTTGCAGGGGAGAGATGTTGCTACTGAGTTGGACTCTGCTATTTGAGAATCACATGCTTTGGGGGCAAGGCTTTGCTGGCCCTGAGTTTCTTCATCTTTAGGATGGGTCTTATAATACCTACCCTTCTAATCTGGGAAGAAATGTAATGCAGGTAAAACAAAACAAAACACCCCAAAAACCTTGCTTAAAAGAGCTTAAAGTGCCTGAAAAATGTGGTTGTTTTCTCAGACCTTTCATCTTGCCTGAGCCAAGATGACTCATGCCACTCATGTGTGCACAGTAATTGCTGAGATTATTGGGTTTATGCCAGAGTGTTTGGAGCCTACCACTCAGCTCTCAAGAGAGAACAGAATGAGTCAGGAACAGACTTTGGCATCTTCTTGTTGATTGTTACGTGAGCCATTTGCATATTGATCTAAGGCTAAATTTGTTCAGCTCCTTGCTTCTTAAAAGTACAAGTTGTCGGGGTGGGAGGAAGGGAAATTGGAAGAAGGTGGTCAAAAAGTATTAGCTTCTAGTTATAAAAAAAGTAAGTACTAGGGGTATCATACAGCACGTGCTGACTATAGTTTACACTACTGTGTGTGATACACATGCAAGCTGTTAAGAGAGTGATTCTAAGGCTTCTCATCACAAGGAAAAAAATTGTTCCTTTTTTTGCTTTTTCCTTTTATTGTACCTATACGAGATGATGGATACTAACTAAACTTTTTACAGTAATAATTTCATAATAGTTTATACCGGTCAAATCATTGTGCTGTACACCTTAAACTCATATAGTGATGTATGTGAATTATACGTGAATAAAACTGGAAAAAAAAGTACAAGTCAGATGACTTTTTGCTGTTTCCTGAGGAGCAGTGTCAGGATCTGTTCCCCTCTCCCCAACTACTCATTTTTCCATCATTCCACAGTGCCTGATGTTCCAACGCAATGGATCCAAGTGCTTCTTTAGAAAGAAAATAGCTTTTTTGGGGGGTGGGTGGCGAGTAGGAAACCATAAACTAACTAGTAGCCAGAGAAATCATTTCAGTGCATCAGATTCTGAGAAATGAGGAGGTAGAGACATTGGGCTCTGAGGAGACAACCCGGGTCCAAATTCTTTGTGCCAATTATTTAGCTTTTCTGTTTCTCTGTTTCCTTATACAGGACGTGAGGATAATGACACTACCTAGTAGTTGCCATTAGGATGGAATGCACAGCCATATGTCAGGAACACAGGGCCATGCCTGCCAGACAGTCATAGATGTTAGCTGTTATTATTTCTAGTTATGGCCATGTTGGAACAGAGGGATAGTTTTGTAGCTGGAGCTAGGAGTGGGGAGAGGGGAAAGCTGAGATAGGACTAAATATAAGCATCATCTAAGTTATCATTTTTTTTTCACATCCTGGAAAAACACTCTGAGTAGTGTGTCTGGGCATGGTGTCTTGCTCTGTGAGCCAGTATTTCTGTCTAGAATGAAAGATCCCCTGTCATCCACTTGGATGAATGTACAACACAGGCTTCACCATAGGGAGACATGGAGTGATCACTCTTCCATTTCCTTCCTCCTGTATCTGTTTATTTGACCATCTTTTCTGCTCTAGACAGTCAGCTACTTGAGGACAGGGCTTCTGTTGTATTCATCTTTTTATTTTTATCACTAGCACAGGGCCACTGGGTACATATTTGATGCTCAGTAAAATTTTCTTTGAATGAACGTGTAAATGAATATCCACATTCCATATTTAATTCCTGGGGAAAATTAGTTGCCTATGTGTATAGGCAGATGTATTTACATATTTATGTTCACAGCTAGATTATTTGGGTCATCAAGATTAGATGCCAAGTACTGTGTACAAGCTTGGGCAAATTCTGGAGATACTTAATCTGTCACTGGTCAATCCAACTAATTCTCCCTCAATTCTAGAGAAAACAAAAGCCTCAATCAAAATGATACAAGCCACTTAAACTCCTCAAAAATCTCTGAAAGTGGATATGTTGCCTAGTGGAGCGTAAGACGAACCAATTTAAGGTGAGGGTTTGAGAAATAAAGTGCTTTACTTGTATTGACAGTGAGCCAATATGATATTAAAACAAAAGGAGAAATTCGGTGAAAAAGGCAGCCCATACCATCTTTGAAAATTCAGTTAAAAAATCAGATTAACTGGTGATTTTCCTGAAGTTACTTGTCATTTTGTTCAGAAAGTTTAATTTGGCAGAATCAGCTTGTTTCCAGGGGGTACCTTAATTGTATGACTTTTCAGAAAAATGTTTCTGTCAATCAGAAACTGTTTTAAGAACTAACCTGCTTGCAAAGCTGAGGCCTAGGAGAATTGGGTTCTTCAGCCAGGAGGACAGCAGGTACCTGTGTCCTGTATCATGGAAGAGAGAACGTTCCATGTGGGGATGGGCGCTGGGATGTTCAGGGAGTGCCTTGGGCCATAAGTTCAAGTTGACATGTTTCCTTTTTGGGGAAGTCCTGTTGGAGGTGAAAGTGTAAGAAGTCATGAATCCTGGTCTTGGGCCTCCTAGTTTCTTTATTTTGAAGGTTTATGACCTGGGGCAAGATACATCTTTTCCCTGTGTCTTGGTTTCCTTAACTAGAAAGTCTGAGTTGAACTGGGTGCCTTCAAAGATATTTTCGTTGTTGCTGTTTAGCTCTAAGCCTATGTGAGTATACAAATCACTCCCCCGAATCCATTTCTGAGGTATTGAGGGGGTTTTAAAACATACTGGGGGATGCTTACAAAGTCAGAGATATTTGGTATTTTCAGGAGCACAACTGTTTGCAACTCAGGACCACCTAAGGTGCTGCCCAGAGCATCTAGCGCGGGGATGGGGCCAGCCAGGGAGGCTCAGGGAAGAAGCATAGAGTAGATTAAACACCTCTCCCATCAGCTCTCCTCTGACTGTGGTGGCTCAGTAAGAGCTGACTATGTTGATGTTTGTGCCAAGCAAGACCCACAAGACCACTGTGTGTGCGTGGGCCGCATACCCAGAAGACAGTGAGAAGCAGGGAGCTTTCTGGTGGGGGCAGGGTGGTAAAAGACTCTAAAGATTTCTGCTTGACGGAAAGAGAAAAGCACAGATAGATTTTAGGCTGTTTCTGCCATGAATACCTGTTCAGTGCCTAGTCTGTGGTAGACACTCCGGATTTAATGCTGAACAGCACAGATAGGGTTCCTGCCTTAGTGGAGCTTATTGCCCAGTGGAGGAAAATACTAAGTAAACAGCAATCCTATTACATATCAGGCTAGGGAAAGTATAGGGTCCTGTAGATGCGCATGGGTGGGACAATCTAACTCAGGTGTTGGAAGCTTGGGAGGTTTTCTGAAGAGATGTTTAAGCAGAAAATTGAAAACTACATGGATGGGGAAAGCAGAAGGAAGTGTTTAAGGTGGAGGGACCAGCATGTCCAAAGGCCTGGAGGTGAGATGTGGGAAGCATGCAGTCTTAGCCGGAGGTAACTCCTGGAGGAGACAGTATGTCTCTCACAAAAAGCAAAGCCCTTACCTTGGAATACACTCTTTTTCCCAGGCCTGAGGAATGTAAAAGAGATTAGCAAAGCTATCTCAGGCCAGGAGACCTCAGGGAACTGAGAGTCCTGGTTGTTCCTTAATGGCTGGGGGTTGTGTGTGAGCCTGGTTAAGGGAAGATAATGCTCAAGGATAGTTGCTGTAAACTTGTTGACCTCCGTGGTAGTGACTGAACTGAGACAATAAGCAATTCCATGGGATTATTGTCTAATAATGAGTTCCTTTTCTGTCTATATAAGATTCAGTAAATTCTAAAGAAAGTGCCTTGCAACCATCAGTTGTCTTGGTCCTTCTGACCCCATACTCACGGTGCTATTCAGTCCCTTACCCCTCTCCGTTGGGACCTGGAAGACCCCCTGCGGTGGCTGGACCATCGCAGTGAGAGATAGCAGGGTGTGTTCAAGCATCTGAAAGCTGTTCAGTATGTCTGGAGGGTAAGAGACGTAGGCAGAGAGTGAATGGCGGAGAGACCGCAGAAATCAGATTCTGGACCTCCTTAAACTACAGAAAGGAATTTGGTTTCTAATTTAAATGCAGTGGAAGTGTCTGAACAACTTTAAACAAGGCAGTGATGGGATCAGATTTGTGTTTTAGAACATTCCTCCTGGCTGCAGAGTGGAGAGAGGATTGGAGGGGGCCAGAGTAGAGATGGGGAAAGATAAGAGAGAGGGCTAGAAGGCTTTTGAAATCCAGGCTGAGAGAGAATGGTACTTTGGATAATGACGGGGTCAGTGGGATTGGAGAGAAGTGATGGGTTCAAGAAATGCTTAAGAGGTGGACTAGGTAGGACTCAGTGAATGAGATGATGGGGAGACACACACATTTAGTCCGTAAGAGGTGATATAATAATTTTCACAGTGTTGCTCTACCATTTTGAGACCCCGGTACATTGTAGGTTCTGAACTATGGTGGCTAGCGTATAGAACTTTTAGAATTGTTCGTCTAGATACAGAGGTAAATAACCATCTATTTCTATGAGAATTGGTCTTCTCTCTGTTTTGTCCCGTGATTTGTAAAGATTGGTTTCCGGGCTGAAGTTTTTATCCTGTGTGACCCTAGGTCTCCTGGTCTTGGTCGACTGGATGAAGGGTAGAAACTTAAAGTTTAACAGGAAAATTTGGCTGTTTCTCCTGGGAATTTAAAATTGAGAGTGTTCCTGTAGCTGGACCTTTAACATGTAAACTTGGGAGCTACAGGGTGAACATCTACCATGTAGATTGGGAAGCAAAGAAAGAAGAGCAGAAAGAAGCATGAAGATTGTGTAAAGATGAGCGTAAGTGAGAGATGGAAAGAGAGATTTATTGATTTATTTATTGAAGTACAGTTGATTTACAATGTTGTGTTAATTTCTGCTGTATAGTGAAGTGATTCAGTTATACATATATATACATTCTTTTTTTAATATTCTTTTCCATTATGGTTTATTATAGAATACTGAATATAGTTCCCTGTGCTACACAGTAGGACCTTGTTGTTTATCCATTCCATATATAATAGCTTAACATCTGCTAACCCCAGCCTTCCACTCCTTCTCTGTCCCAACTCCCTCCCCCTTGGTAACCACAAATCTGTGGACAGTCCTAATGTCCTTCCCGTCCCTTCCTGCAGTTTCTTCTTCAGACCCATGTACATTTCTGCTATGGGGTTCCATGAGATTCTCTTGTATTCCTCTTAGAAATTCTCCCCTCTCCTTTTTTTTTTCCTGGCTAGCTTGAGTTGGTTTCTGCTACTTGCAACAAAAGAGTCTAAGTAAAACACATAACACACTAGATTCCTGGCAAAACATAGGTCTTAACAGAGGCTTCTTGCCTGTACCACCCTTGAATATAGTTCTTTTTTTATGCTTGGCTTGGGCATGCCATTTTACATAGAAGCTTCCCAGAGGTGATGTCCAATTAGCTCAGTGGTGGCTCTGGACAGCTATATTTTGGCCATGACTCACAGGGCAGTTCCCTTCCTTGGTAGATATCAGAAAAAAGCTTAGAAATAATTGTACTCCGCTCTTTTCGGAACCAAAGCTGCTTTGATTTGGCATTGTGCCGAGCAAAGCAGCTCGGCTCTGATGGATCCAATCCTTCTAAGAAACTTATGATTAGAATCAGGAACACTGATAACATTTTATAACCTGCTGAGGGTAATGTTTTTCTACAAATAATGCTCATAAATATCTTAAATTTTCTGTAAATCTAGCCCTGCACCCAAAATGTTTTGGCAAGAATTACAGAGCGTTTTGGGACTTTTATCACATGCTGCTCTCCGAATTTAGTAACTAAGTGAATACATTATGTACCAAATTCTTACTTGTTTACAGAAATAAAGAGCTATGTTTTCAAATTGAAGTCATTTTAAGGTTTGGTAGCTGTTAAACTGAAAACAAAAGCCCAACAACCTGGCCATATCCGGGCTGAGTCTGCACAGCAAAAGAAAGTCAGGGAGTTGAGGCAATTGGCTGATCAAATCATGAGAACTTAGAAGGGGACCTACTACTTAGTGGTTAAGGGGTCTGGTATTGGAGTTAAAGACCCCACTCCTGGGTTGGAGCTGAGCCTTGCCTTTTTCCATCCAGGTGGTCTTGAGTCCATTTTGTTACCTTTTTATACTCCAGGCTTCTTTTCTGTAAAATGGGATTGCCATTGTACCTACCTCAGAAGGTTTTGTGAAGTTTAAGCAAGGGGGTGCACATAAAACACTTGGCCTGGAGGTGGGGCATGGTAAAAATCCATCGTGTGTTAAGTAACTATTTGTATTTAGTGCCTGGATGAGGCAGGTTGGGAGACGGGGGTGCACGATAGGATGGCCCACTGTTAATTTAACAATCCTTCAAAACAGGGTATGGCAAACTATATGCCTGAGAGCCAAATCTGGCTGGCAGCCTGTTTTAGTCTAGTCCACATGAATCACATTTTTAAAGGTGACAACGTTGAATGAACTTCACCTGAGCCCTGTGCGCCTGGAGGAAAAGGAACTGTTTAACAATCTCTTCATCTTTTGTTTTCTGAGGCTAATTGTAGAGGACCATCCCACCCTGGCATATTCTGAGATCAAAGTTGTCTCCAATCTCCTTTAAGACTTCTCTAAAACTCATGGATGGTTCCCCTGTGTAGCTCAGGTCCCCTCCCCTTTCTCTGAGACGTTCCTTATTAATGCATGTTGACCCTATTCCAATAGCCTGAATAAAACCAGCACCTTAATTGTCTGGTGCATTTTGTCTTTGCCATAAGGTTATTAAAAACCAAGACCAAACCCAAAAATATGCATGTAACAGGGACTGTTGCCCTCAACGTAAAAAATATTTAATCTGGTTTTATAGACAACCTTGCTGACTCCTGTGTCTGGGATGAAAGGGTCCCGGCCCAAAGCTCTCCATCAGCCATAGACGTTCCTTTTTATACCTGTTGAACTGTTAAGTGATTCCTATTGTAACTCAGATATACCATAAGAATGATCCAATCAGAGCGTTGAAATGGGGGAAGGAAATGAGCAATTTGGAAATTATAGCAGATGAAGAATGGTCAAAGGTACTTGTGCTGGATGCTTTCTTGATATTATCTCATTTAATTCTTCATTATTTTGAGACGATTATTCTGAGAAACAGTAGCTCCAGGAGAGGCTTTGAAAACTGAGTAGACGTTACCCTTTTGTAAGGGACGTTTATATTTATAAAGGAAACTCCCATTTGTAAGAGTATTTCACTCTCTGTACCAGGAAGAGAAGGATGATTCTAAATCTTTAGAAATTCCTCTCAGTAGAGAAGGCAGTGACTTAAATCTGCGTAACAAACCTCACTTGTGCTTACCATGATTTTCCTGGTAACCTCTCTAACACTGGCCTCCCTCCCACCCACACTTTTCGTTCTTTTATCTTTAGCTGAAGATGGTACTGAAGTTGGAGTTCTAAGCCACCTCTCTGAGTTACTCATTTTTTCCCTGGATATCTCCCATGGATCCATGAGGTATATAAGTTAATAAACTTCCATTTGTTTTTCTCTTGTTAATCTCTTTTATGACAGGGATCTCAGCTAAGAACTCAGAATAGTGGAGGGTATTATTTTTCCTCCTCTACACAATCTTGCAGAGTAGGTAATTATCATCCCAATTTGACAGATTAGACAATTGAGTCTGAAGTTAAATCACGTGTCCAAGGTCATAGTGCAAATAAGTAGACTGTGAATCTCAAGCTCTCTAACTATAGAGTCCACATTTCTTCTAGTAAAGTCATGTTATTTTCAAGGATTTGAAGCTCCTTTGTGTAGAATGATTAGTAAACTGGGGTACTCTCCCAGAAGGATGGAACTAGGCAGTTTATGGCTCATTGAACAGAAAAACTTTTAACAACTAGGGCTTTTAACAACACAGGGGCCTGCTCTGTGAAGTTTTCCATCTGGGATTCTGTATATCGAAAGATGTATTTTCCAATATTTAAAAAAATCTGCAACTCTTGCTACAGAATATTTTAATGTATACAATATAGACTTTGGCAGGATTTTGATCAGTGATTATCAGTGGTGCTTAGGATGGGAGAATAGATCACCTTAAAGGGGGAACACAACAGAACCAAAGGAATTCTCATTCTAAATGTTCTAACAGGTCTCAACAACTTTGAGACTCACTCTTACTTTTGGAAGCGTGTCCTTAGGTTTTGGGGATGAAAAACCATTTGAATACCACTGTTTAGATACATGTGCTGCAAGTTATAACTTAAAAATATCTAAACTGTAAGAGCATTTTGCACCCTAATCCGGAGAATTAATGGTGTCATTTTGTTCCACTTGAACATATTTAATATTATTCTGTCAGCTTTAGGTTCTTCTTTTCAAATATACCCATACCCTGAAGCCATTTTTGAAGTGGAAATATTTTTTTCTTCTACCTTCTCAGCTGTTGCAAGTGAATAATTGATTTGAATTTAATATTTACCATTTCTTGCCTCCAGAAACATCCCAGTACAGGTTTCCTATAAGCATGTACAAATTCATTCAAATATTGACTTCAGTTTGGTTTTTTTTCCATTTTTCTGGCAATAAAAATGATTAAACAAATCCTAGAGTAGGGTCTTATATAGATGTGTTGATTTGATTTAAATTATTTATATTTCTTGTTGTGCCTTGCTGCCCACCTAGGCTGGGACTGGGGAGTAAATTACCTGCTTTCACTAATCTTTGAAATGGTGATTAGAGGTCTATCTTTGCAGAAATAGTGTGCTGTTAGACTGTTGGTTCTGGAAAATAGAATAATATCTTTTGTCTTTAAATGTGAAAGTTTATTTTTGAACTATAAGATTAATGTTTTGTGATATTCTGAAAGCATTGCATGTGCATGAAGGAATTATTTAGGGTTTAAAATTATTCTGCTTCAACATGTCAGAGGAGGGGCTGTTAATTTTATGTAGCTGGTGCCCTAGGCAGAGAAATCTCTTTGACATTCAAAAGCTATTTAAAAAAATTGGTTTTTCTTCTTTGGCTGTAACTTGACTGGATTTTCAAAGAAGTTTTAATTTAAATAAAAAAGATTAGAGATTAACATTCAACAATGCCTGAAGGTTACAATGGGGACCCACATTTGTCATCATTCTGAGCTTTTTTTCTTAAACAAAATTCTGGCTTTAACTTAGTAAAACCTATGAGGAAAATATGAATTAAAAACACACAAAGAGGGCTTCCCTGGTGGCGCAGTGGTTGAGAGTCTGCCTGCCAATGCAGGGGACACGGGTTCGAGCCCTGGTCTGGGAGGATCCCACATGCCGCGGAGCAACTGGGCCCCTGAGCCACAATTACTGAGCCTGCACGTCTGGAGCCTGTGCTCCACAAGAGAGGCCGCGATACTGAGAGGCCCGCGCATCGCGATGAAGAGTGGCCCCCGCTTGCCGCAACTAGAGAAAGCCCTCGCACAGAAACAAAAACCCAACACAGCTATAAATAAATAAATAAATTTATAAAAAAAAAAAAAAAAACACACACAAAGACTTTTGAAGGGAAACACACACACACACACACACACACACACACACATGCACACACCCAGAATAGATAAATTAAGGCTCCCTAAAGCTTTTTAAAAAATATCAATATAAATAGCTTCCATTTCTTTAATTAGTTTTTTGTATATCTACTACGTGCTGGGCATTAAACTAATTAATATATATTCATCTTGTTTCATTCTCTTAATAATTCTTTAAGAACTATTCCCCCCATTTTAGAGAAAAAAAAGTTGAAAAATCTGTGAGTTTAAAAAAATTGCCTAAGGTCACACAACTCTTTCTCTAGTAGCAGAGGATTTAACAGCAGTTCTGACTTCAGTGTTAAGAGTTCTTTTGACTACTAGTTAGCAGCCATCAGGGCCAGTTTACAAGATGTCATCAATATAGTGGACCAGCATGATGTTCTGTAGACAGTAAAGATGACCAAGGTGCTTTTGGACTCCATTGTGTCAGAGAGCAGGAGGTGACTTGCTTTGGGGCAAGACATGAATTTACAGTGCTGTCCTTTCTACAAAAAATCAAACTGCTTTTGATCTCTTTACCAGTGGGGATTGAGAAGAACACTTACAGCGGATCAATTGCTTCATACTGAGGTCCAGAGTCTCTGTTGCTCTGCTCAGTCATGTGAAATGACTTGCCCAAGGAGGCACAGTAAATAGTGGCCAAGGATGGAATAGACCCTGGTCTATCTCTCTCTCAAGTCTGTGTACTGCCCAGCACATTACATAGCCTTTCGTTGTGGTTCCTACTAGGTCATTCTACGTGGGAGACATTTTATATAGGAGATATCTTAATCTAGTGATTGGTCACTAAAATGAAAAAAAGCTAGATATCTGAATTGATTAGTTAATTTTATCAACAACTTTGTGATTGATTCAGTTAAAGATTTTATGAAAACCTGGGAAGATTGTGAAATAACCATATGGTGTTTATTATTCTTTGGGCTTCATTAGTCCGTTTTGATAACTGCATTTATATATTACAGAATATGAGGTATAGCTAGTTAGGGTGAGAGCCAGCTTGGACTCAACTTATTTGCTGAAACTTCAAATACTCTAAACTAGCACCCTTAGTAGTCAGAATCATATTATTATATTTTGAGCCATTAACTTTGTGTAGCACCTACTTCATACTATACAATGACTTCATTAACTTCTCATCACTATTGCTTCAGTTGTTCAAGGTGGGTAAAGCAGAGTTTATCTGGAGTTTAAGATTAAGGTTGACAGATTAAATTTGTTCATGTAATCTATTGATTTTTGGTTTTTGTTTTGTTCTGACATTAAAAGAGACATTATTATAACCACAGTCTATTCAAATTGTATACTATAATGGATTATATGTGAATAAATTAAAGGATATAGATCTTTAATAATAACACTTTATAGCAGCAGTAGTTCTGTAAATGGATATCTTACTTGTTAAACAAAATGCAATTGAAAAATAAAATACACTGTTACCCAAATAACAGTTCATGTTACAAATAATCAGTTGATGGAGCTACAAGATTTTTCTGGTGCAATAGTAAATTACACTTCAGCAAATTTGTCAAACTGATGAAAATCCCAATCCTGTGTGTTTTGTTTTAATTATGTAGAAATATGGACAACAAGATATTTTCTTTAATCCACATTAGAATGAACAGAATAATAATTTCACAAGTAAAGTTTCTAGTGTTTTTCTGGGAAAATCAGGTAATAGCAGTTAGAAATGCCATTAGTTGCTTAAAACAATATTGTTTGTTAAGTTTTTTTTTCTTAATTGGCATTCCAGGAATAGGCGGCTACTGGTGTGGGCTCACCCTATCAGCTATGCCATCAGGGATCCAGGGACCTTCTATCTTCCTGTGCTGTCATTCTTAGCAAATTAGTTTTCATTCTCCTGTTTGTTGCCTCATGGTTGCAAGATGGCTGCAATAGGTCCGGCCATCAGGAAAAAGGGGGAAGGATCAGGATATTCATGATCCTTTATCAGTCCACTTTCACATGTATCTCCTAGACCAGAATTATGTCCTATGTCCATGTCTAATTGCAAGGAGGCTGGGCAAGTGAGGAACAGAATTGGAGTCATTGGTATGGTCAACCGTGACTAATCCTCAGGGGCTAGGCAATTGCTGCCTCCAAACAAAATTGGGGTGCTGTTTAGAAAAAAAGAAGCGTCTGGATATTGGTTCCACTTCAGAAGTATCTTTATGTTGTTGCTCATCTCTCCCAGTTTTCTCAAAACAGTTTGGACAAGGATGCCACCTTACTGATAACTATTCTCAATGGGTGTGTATGCTTAAGTGTGGATTGTAGGGATTCAGATGTGGAAAAGATCAGTGAGGACAAGAATGGTCATGGAATATCTCATGAAAGACTAGAATTAAAGGGTGAGTAGGATTAAGGTAAGTGGTAGGGAAAGGAAACAGCATCCCAAGCAGAGGAATTGCATCAGTAAAGGCAGGGAGGTTGGCTAAGCATTGTCTAATGACAGAGAAGGAAATCACCTTCTGAGAAGAGTTGAGACCATGTTAGGTGTGCCTTTGTATTCTGATGCTTGGCATCTGGGACCTTGCTGACCTGGAGAGACCGTTCCTCCCAGGGCTAGCCAATTCCTAGAGATAGTAAATGATAGTAAATGACTTGCCTGCAGGTACATGCACACCAGCCAATCCAGAGGCCATACCCTCCCACTACCTCCTTTATTGAGCTCTTACACTCTGGGCTGCTATCCACCTGCCCTAATCACACCAGGGCCAGGTAGGAGATGACACACCTACACCCCAAAGCCAGCTGGAAGTATTTAAAGTAGCCAGTCCTACGTCTTCTCACCCTGCCTCACTCGTTCCTTCCATGGAAACCACAGTGAAGTCTCCTCCCCATGTTTTCTCCTCACTCCTTCTGCCTCCTGACTGACCCTGGTGCTTCCCTGTTTGGCTCCCCAAAGGTGCAGTGCCGTGCCATGCCTCCTGTGTCTAAGCATCTGTGAGAATAAACTTCTTCCTTCACGGCAGTCACTTCTCTGTCTGCATGTCTTCCCATACCTGATTAAAACACATCCTGGTACATTCTACAACACTGTCCTTTTTGTTTGTTTGTTTTCACCTTATCTTTATTATTTATTTATTTATTGAAGTATAGTTTATTTACAATGTGTTAGTTTCAGGTATACAGCACAGTGATTCAGTTATATATACATATACATTCTTTTTCAGATTCTTTTCCCTTATAGGTTATTACAAAATATTGAGTATAGTTCCCTGTGCTATACAGTAGGTCCTTGTTGGTTATCTATTTTTTTTTTTTAAACTTTGGGCTTATTTATTTATTTATTTATTTATTTATTTATTTATTTATTTATGGCTGTGTTGGATCTTCGTTTCTGTGCTAGGGCTTTCTCTAGTTGCGGCAAGTGGGGGCCACTCTTCATCGCGGTGCGCGGGCCTCTCTCTATCGCGGCCTCTCTTGTTGCGGAGCACAGGCTCCAGACGCGCAGGCTCAGTAATTGTGGCTCACGGGCCCAGTTCCTCCACGGCATGTGGGATCTTCCAAGACCAGGGCTCGAACCCGTGTCCCCTGCATTGGCAGGCAGATTCTCAACCACTGTGCCACCAGGGAAGCCCCGGTTATCTATTTTATATGTAGTAGTGTGCAACACTATCCTTATTTGAAAGAGCATCAGTGAGACTTGGAAGAGTGAGAAATAAGGTCTCATATTGTGGCCTGAGATTTCTGGTTTTGGTGTGGAGGGGAATAGGAAGCTCGCTGAGCAAGAGAGAGGCTTGGAAGCATTCCTAATCTGGCCCCAGGGATCAGAGGACTCTGGGGTTATTTGGTGGCATGTGGATTTTTCTTTCAGAGATTCCTCAAAACATGACTGTGTTTCTATGCGAAAGGCAGTTATCTTTCAAAGTGATCTTCAGTTTGCTATTTGTGTCTGAGAAAGATCAGTGAGATTATTAAAAAGATTGAGGCTAATAAGCTACTGATGAGAAGCAATGAGCTCATTTGTAACCTCGTTTCTATAAATGACACAGGTTTTTCAGCGTTAAGAAAAAGCGATGTATTGGGAAGGCTAGGAAAACTAGTCTTTTCCCTTCAAACAGAATCTCTTTCTTCTTTTATGCTACCATGAAACATTTCTGTTGCCCATGTTAATACTCTGTTAAAATTCTAGGAACCCCTCTTAGGAAGTCTACAGTTAATGAACCCAAATGACTGTTAATACTTTATGGTTGAAATAGCAAGACAAACCAAAAACTAATAAAAACTTGTGGTGATTACCATTTTTACTAGCATAAATTTTCCTATGTAAATAGTCTGCAGTTAAAATGAGAAGAGAGGAGGCCTTGAGGGTAGTGGCTTTGACAAGGATGGACCTTAGCAGTATTGCCACTGGGAGCTGAATTTCCAGCAACCTCCCCTGGCAAATTTCTGTGCTTAGAGGCAGGAGCGAGCCAACTGAGAGAAGAGGCTTAGTTACCCTGCCGGGAGCTGACGAAGAATTGTGGTAACTGTTAGCTCTTCAGTTTACTTAAGTTCAATTAAATTTACTCAAATTCAATTAAAGCCGCTTCATATATCTTTGGTAAATCTGAAGTTTCAGAACTCTTGCTGTTAAAATTCAACCTACCGAACTACCCCAAAACACCTTCTCCTCCAAATTAGGTGTC
Organism: Balaenoptera musculus; assembly: GCF_009873245.2. Taxonomy (NCBI): domain Eukaryota; kingdom Metazoa; phylum Chordata; class Mammalia; order Artiodactyla; family Balaenopteridae; genus Balaenoptera; species Balaenoptera musculus. The sequence continues at coordinate 37,037,284 of NC_045800.1, read as the reverse complement.
GTAGAGTACGTGAAAGATAGGAAAAGAGGCAAATGAATATAGTAACCAGGAAAGACTCCCCCCCCCCCCCACATTTTCTTACATGTTAGATGAAAGCCAAAGCCCCTAATAGACTAACATACCGAGAGAACCAGTGTCGCCATCCGAAACAACGAAACGGCTCTTTCAATTCATAAAAAAGCTTCATTGTAATAGCTTTCGTTATTAGGCACTCACTCTAAAGCCGTTTAAGAGGAAAAAGAACATGTTGTTCAGATGTAGTAAAAGAACAGGAAGGCAAAACCCCTTTAGATTAGGTTTGGAGATTTTTTATTATTAAACCCATTTTGTAAAAGGGTTTTCCACACGGTTTAAACCAACCATTTTGTTCTTCAAAAGTCTGGATTCTTGTTCTGCATTTTAAAATATAGTCATTCTCCAGGGCACTGTCTCTGATTTAGACGGAGAATTTTATTTTATTTTTATTTTTTAAATAAGTTTATTTATTTATTTATTCATTGATTCATTCATTTATTTATTTTTGGCTGCACTGGGTCTTTGTTACTGCGCAAAGGCTTTCTGTAGTTGCAGTGAGCAGGGCTACTCTTCGCTGTAGTGCACGGGCTTCTCATCACGGTGGCTTCTCTTGTTGCGGAGCACGGGCTCTAGGCTCGCGGGCTTCAGTAGTTGTGGCTCGCGGGCTTCAGTAGTTGTGGCTCGCGGGCTTCAGTAGTTGTGGCTCGCGGGCTCTAGAGCCGCAGGCTCAGTCGTTGTGGTGCACGGGCTTAGTTGCTCCGCGGCACGTGGGATCTTCCCGGACCAGGGCTCGAACCCGTGACCCCTGCATTGGCAGGCGGATTCTTAACCACTGCGCCACCAGCTAAGTCCTAGAGGGAGAATTTTAAATCCCTTCTGCCACAGAGAGGTGTGTAGAAGAAACACCCAACTGAAAAGGCAGCTTGGCTCTGCCACCCGAGCAAATTAGGTAAATTAGCCCCCCACCTCCAGGCTTTACTTTTCTCCTCTCTAATATGCTAGGGTTGGATGCGATAGTCCACGCAGTGTCCCCCAGCCCCAGTGTCCTGTGATGCCCAGTCTCTGTGACTCACAACTGTGTAGTCCTGGCGGGTAATGTCATGAGAGAAGAGGGGCAGGTGCCGAGTGAGGCAAACTGAGGGGCGTGTGCTTGGGTTAGGGAGCGCAGCTGCTGCTCAGCCCGAGTCCACGGAAGCTGCACAGGACCAGTGTTGCAAACTCTGAGTGTTTCAAGAGTGTCGGCCCAGCAGTCAGTCCTTTTTGCCCTCAGACTTATTCCTCCATTCCCCCCTTCTCCGCTCTGAAATGTCGGGGCTGATCCCCACAGGCTGGGGTTCCTGGTCTCCCATGTCAGCTGGCTCTGCCTGGCCAATGGGACGCATTGGAGACGGGGGCTGGGGAGAAAGGGAGAGACCGGGGTATTTCTGACCCTACCTCTCTGCCTTGGACAATGAAGGCTTCCTGTGGCAGAAATATCTCTGCAAGGACCCCAGCTTTTGCAAGGCAAGCCCACTAGGGTTCCAGCTTTCACTGGGTGACCCTAGTCATCTTCTTTTTTTTTTTTATTTCTGAGATATACATTTCAAAGTAATAACTAGAATTATGACTTATAACATTATACCAGAACATATAAGATTTTTAGAAATTTCATGTAATGTCTGAAACATTTATATTAACATATTTCCATACAAATAACCCAATGAAAGTTTAGTATTAGTTGTTTTGTTTGTTCTTTTTTATACTGCAGGTTCTTGTTAGTCATCAATTTTATACACATCAGTGTATACATGTCAATCCCAATCGCCCAATTCAGCACACCACCATCCCCACCCCACCGCAGTTTTCCCCCCTTGGTGTCCATATGTCTGTTCTCTACATCTGTGTCTCAACTTCTGCCCTGCAAACCGGCTCATCTGTACCATTTTTCTAGGTTCCACATACATGCGTTAATATACGATATTTGTTTTTCTCTTTCTGACTTACTTCACTCTGTATGACAGTCTCTAGATCCATCCACGTCTCAGCAAATGCTAGTCATCTTCTTGTCCCATTTTTGCACACCCTCTCCTCCCATCTCTGCCTCCTTCTCTCCCTCCAGCCTAGATGTGAGACTTTCTCCAATCTAATCCCTCAGGAAAATTCTGGAGCAGATTACGGCACAGAATTTGTTCCATCTTGAGGCAAGGGGTCAACCAACTACACCCCTATGTGTTAGTCATTGGACAACTAATCTAACCTTTGGAATACTCATCCTTGTTTCAGCCATGTTTAAGCAGATGTGATTGTTTTAACCTTATTACCTGGGGTAAGGTATGGTGAGAAGAAACTGGAAGGGAGCTTTACAGTTGTGTTATACTCACAGTTCCTTGGGGAGAACACAACACACCATGCAGGGCCACACAGGGAAGTACCAGGGTTGGTCATGAGGCAGAGGGAGAGGGGAACTGTGGGTAAATGCCTTTGTTGTGGTTTTTGTGGGAAGGAATGGGCAAGGCAGGGTAGGCAGGCTTAGGATTGGCTAATTTGAACACTTCCAGAGGGCTCTGGTGGCACAGGGGCTGCCCCTGGTGGTCTGGTACCTGTTCCTGAGGTGATTAGGGTAATGGTATAGTGGCCTGGAGTATAAGAACCCAATATGGGAGGTGCTTGGGGTGTGAACTGAATCTGCTGCTCAAGAAGGGGAGCTGACCAACCTCTAGCCACGACCTCAAAAGTGGATCAAGAAAACACATACAAAAAACTATATTACAGTGACCCAAATGGAAACTTCTTCAGGGAGATCTTCCTGGGTTGCAGGAAGGTGTTGCCTTTCCAGAGAGACTGGGAGAACTTCCTAGTTCTCCATCTTTGCAAAACTGCTGAGTGATGGCGCCAACACTTCTTGCTCAGCAAAGAGAGAGGTTTGGGGCAGCCAATATTTATTCCAGGCAATGGGCAGGGCCAACAGCCGGTCCCCAGCTATTCCACGGCTCCTTCTATCACTTCTCCCAGCCTCACGGAGGTGAGATGTGCTCTGGACTTGATTGAAAGTTTTCCCTAGCCCCCTCAGGATGAAACACAAGCACATTTAACCTAACGATCATTCTTGAAAGATCTTTTGTATTTCAACACACTCAGAGTTGAAAATGACTAGCTTTGAGGTTATAAGAAAGGATCACCTAATTTTTCTCCTTCACCCAGATTTGTTCAAAGGGCAGAAGTAGCAAACCTCAGACTGTGAGCCCAGAAAGGACCTCCATCTTGCTCCCTTTTTGGAAACAGGCTCAGAGAAATGAAGAGACTTGCTAATAAAGTCATGCAGCTAGTTTGGTGACAAAGTCAGAACGGGGATCCAGATCCCTTATTGTCTTTCTAGTGGCTGAATGCTGCTGTCAACCAATTGTCCAATTTTATAGCACACAAAAAAAACTCAACACATTGCTAGAATTTGCAAATACGAAGATTGTTAAAGCTGAACTTTATTTGTTAAAAGTTATGAGAGGAACCTTTCCCTGCCCAGTTTCCCAATGAGGGCAGCGAAAATGGCCTGAACTTGAATCATGCAGCAGGTATGTGCAGATTACTCATGTGTGTGTTTTCTGCTCAAAGAAAGTATTATATTTGGTCCAGTCTGTGTAGCTGGGTGAACAAACCCGACTTAGCACAACGGCAATTTTAAATGACTGCTCACGGATTGTCTATTTAGTGTGGATGCTGCCTTATTTGGTAATCACATCCTCCTCCTGAGCAAGGTAGGCTGCTTGGAGAGTCCTAGAAAGGAGACGTTATCAGAAGGGCACCTCCCCTCAAAGAGGAGTCACACAGAACTACTGTAAGCAAGAATGGAATGAAAGCACATTTGCACAAAGTCTGCCCAGATTGTTTACAGTCAGCCAAGCTCAATGCCCTGGGACAACTTCATGATTTTGGCAGCGTAGAGAACCCGATTCAGAGATGTGACTACAATTGCCTCTCCAACAAGTCACACAATTGTCTGGGACCCAGCCTTTCTCCAGTACTTTTCAGTGGCTTGAGCACGTGTCTGCAGACAGCTTCTCGTTGTCAGTTGTTAACAGTGATCTTTTTTTTTTTTGAGTGTCCCTCCTTTCTTCCTTAGTTTTATCTGTTTCCTCCTCTACCTTGTATTTCATCTTAAGACAACCAATTAAAATGTCCTAATATTTTTAGTGCTTTAGTCTCAAAGAGCATAAGTTTGATTAATGTCCTTTGAGAGATACAGTTTTATTTGCTCATCTCTAGCGCTGGGTCTTTGCAGCCAGAGAATGAGACACTAGAAGATCATGACTGACCTTGAGTGGATGCTCATATTGTAGATGTGTTTGGATTTCATTTCTTTCTTTTTAAATTTAATTTTTATTTCATATTGGAGTATAGTTGATTCACAATGTTGTGTTAGCTTCAGGTGTACAGCAAAGTGATTCAATTATACATATACATATATCCATTCTTTTTCAGATTCTTTTCCCATATAGGTTATTACAGAATACTGAGTAGAGTTCCTTGTACTATACAGTAGGTCCTTGTTGATTATCTATTTTATATATAGTCGTGTGCATATAATTAACAGTGATCTTGAAATGAGTAATCACCAACAGCATCATTCATGTTTTATAGATAAAGACAAACTCCTGTTTGAAAACCTTTTGTGGCTCCCCGGTGCTCACAGAACGATGCTAAAGCTCCTTGGCTCGATGTGCAAAGAAAGCCCCTGTGTTATCTCCTAATCATGAAGTGTTATTCTCTCATGCCTCTTAGACTTCAGCCCATTTGGACTCATTCATTCAACAGCTATGTGCTGGGCGCACCATGGACCAGCTCTGTGTTGGGCACCAGGGAGAGAGTGAATCCAATGGGCATTTTCCTTATCGTGCCCGCGGTCAGCACTGTCTTCCCCAGATGTTCCCTGGGTTCCCCCAACCTTGTGTCTCTGGTCTCCCTGTTCCCTGATGGCAGCGACCCCTCCTGTTCGTCTCATCACACAACGACTGATGAGCCCTGCAGGCCCTCCCCTCTGAAGCTGTTCTTGGTCTCCCTCGTTCCCATGTGTTTCTGTGGTACTTACCATTTCCAATCCTGTATTCTAGCCAGCTTTTACAACTCAGATTATTCAAAATATTCATGAACAGGGATTGTATCTCATTCCTCTTTTAATCTTTGCTGCCTGGCATGGTGCCTGGCAGCTGGGTGGGGATGAAGAGAGGTGCTCTGGACTGATGGGGGCAATGCCATCAGGCCTCCTGGTCCTGTGGCCAGCCTCCTGATTTCCTCCTCATCTCTTTTCTCATTGATAGTGACTAACATAACTATTAAATGCAAGAAAATGTCCATCGCCCGTGATGTGGAACTCTTAGCATAGGCTGAGCAGAAGTCAATGTGTGGGAGTTTCCTCCATGTTCAGTGACTTGTTCACTGAGAAATACGGGGTTAATGTACACTTTATTTTTGAGTGTGTTCATTTGTGAATGTTTATTAGTATTGTATTTACTTATTCTGATAAGGAATCTTGGCTATTTCCATTTCCATTTACTAGTTTTATTTTAAGCTTTCAGCAGCTGCTTTGAGGAGAGTGAAAAGGATTTTCTTCCAAGAGAATAAAGTGAATATTGTGTGGAGGATAATCTCTAAAGTGTATTGCTCATGTGGCTGTTCAAATGACCTAGTTATTTATGTAAAACTTCCTCTTCATTTCAAAAACTGTTGACTGGACCTAACTGCTTTTTGATTGTAGTGCTAGCAAAACATATTAATACTAATTACCACGGATTCTATCATTTAAAAGGATGAGATATTTATTTCTGTTTCAGTCTTGAACTAAAAAAGGATATGACCTTCTGCAGGATTTTTCTTTAAAAGCCCAGAGTTGCATGTTTATTTTCATACATTAATTCAAGTGTGAATTACAAGGGACCTTCTTATACATTTTTTGAATTTTGGGTGTTGGAGCTTAAAGCTAAAGTCATCTCTGTATATCTCTATCCCTATATTTATAGCTATACCATCATCTATATATCCATCATCTATACCATCATCTATATATCCATCTCTATCTATCTATATCTATCTATCTATCTATCTATCTATCTATCTATCTATCTATCTATCTATCTATTTATCTATCCATCTTTCTATCTATCCATCCTTCCATCCATCGATCCAACTTCTCCATAGAATGAGAGGCAGTAAGATGTGTTTTATGTTTATTTTTGACTACAGTGTGTGGTTGGATTGTTCACCTCTTAATTTTGTATTTATAGTCTAGGGTTTTGCTAAAACTCATAGGTGAGTTTGTTTACACACTGTTTCTAATATTTGAGGAATTACAGAAAATGGAAATGATGCCAAAATACTGGAACAAATTTCTGGATGAATTTGATTCTTTCACAAAAGAGAGAAGAGAATGGAATCTGCAAACCAAAGACTAGTGCCCTTGAGACCAATGTTGGGAAGGATTCTAGAATAAATTATTGAAAGACAGTTACTGAACATTTAGAACAGGAAACAGTAATCACTCAAATTCTCAAGGGTTCATGAACAATATGTTCTTAAAAATAATTTCTACCTGCTTTATTAAACAGGGTTCCTCATCAGACTTTGTTTCCTGAACAATTATATGCAACTCTACCTTCTGCCATTTTTGGAGCTTGGAATACCCTTTTTATCCACTCTTGTCTCTTGAAAGTTTATTCATGTATTGAGATACAACTCAGTGTTTTAGTGAAGCCTTCTCAACTCCCCCAATCAGGGTTAAGTGCAACTTCTCATAGAATAGAGATGTGTATCTCTTTTCCCTTCTTTAATTCTGTGTTACATTTTAGTGTTTACAAATCTGTTCTCTCTCTGTTTATTGAAGACAAAACCTGCCCAACTCAGCCCATGGCTCTCCTCCAGGACAATTGTGAACTTATGTCATGGTTGCTTTCTCCTAGAGTTCTATCACATCTTCATTTTCTTTCAGCTTCTCCTAATTGGATAAAGTTAGCTGTTGAGTTACTCTTGCTCTTTCATTCTCTTACCTTCAAAGGGATGTACTGTGACAGCAAGCAGGTCCAACCTTGGTCAGAATCTCTATCTTCAGCAGAATGTAACTTCCATCTCCTGTATCTTGTCTCTGTGCTAGAATCTGTAGCAGATTCACACCAGGGACACACGTCTCCCATTTTCTCTGTGGCTGGGAAGCCTGCAGTTTGCTGCATTCTGCTGTTACTTTATCTTGATGGTATTTAACAAAGGTACATCCTCTGGTTTAGATACATCTTCTTTACATCCAGGCTGTTCTTTGCTCCTCCTTACAAAAGCCTGTTTCTCTCAATCAAAATTGAGAATACCATTCATTCACTCATGCATCCAGCAAACATTTATTGAGTCCTTAGTTTTTACTAGGCACAAAGATACAAAAATAAATGAGCTACCTTTACTGCTTCCTAGGAGCACTTTGACCTCTCAGAACGATAGATGCTCAAAAGGGACATTTCAATTTAGTGTTCTGAGCCAGTGCCAAAGAGAGGCACAGACTTCATGGGAGCTCTTGGGGACAGTTCTGACCCTACTTGTGCAGTGAGGTAGGATAAGAGAAGGTTCCCAGGAGTTGTGATATTCAAGCTTAGCCTACAGACATGAGTAGATATTAGCCCTTAACAGGAATTAGCTATGTAAAAGTGGAGGGTGAGGCGTGGGGGTGGGGAAAAGTTCTTCTGGGCAGAGGGCAAGCCATGAGCAAAGGAGTGGAGGTAGAAACATCATGATGTGAGCTGGGAAATAGAAGCCATTGGGGTTGTTGGAATGTGGAGTTCAAGGCAGGGAGTGTCAAGAGTTGAGGCTAGAGAATAAGTCTGAGATCAGATGTCATAGAGTCTTTAAACTCAACCAAAGAACTTGGCAGCATTCTTGTCCTCAGTTCCACCCCAGTAATTCTCAGTAATAACTCTATTGTTATATTTCCTTCTTTGGGTTAAAAACTTAAGTTTTTTTTGGTCTGTTTTCCACAGATACATAAAGCTGGAGCTGATTCCTATTGACTGTTGAATTTTTTAGGAATATTGCAGGTTGATTGTTGAACATAGCCATTATTAAAAATTATATGAAATTAAGTTAAATACAAAGATAATAAATACTGAAAACTCACCACTTTCTAATTATTTTACTACATTTCACTGCACTGTATAATATCTGCACTCTTAAGATTATGTCTTTTGCTCCTGTGTGGTAGAAACACTATATAATGGTGTGCTGCTCTGCATATCCTTTCCCAACTGTTTATTACATCAAGTTGGTAGCTTGAAATTGGCCATGGTAGGAATATTTACACCACGGACATCAGCAAACACCGTGAGTCAGGGATTGATTTATTGTTTTGTTGACTGTCTAGACTTAAGAAGGTGAGGGAGCAAATGTAAATAATGCAGATTAAACATAAAAGTGTGTTTGTGTCTGTAGCCATTCCATTGGGAGTAGCGTAAAAAAAAATTGGAAAATATTCTTCCAGTATCTGAAAACTATTTTCCAATTCAGCAAGGAAAGCACTCACATCATGGACAAATGAGCAAAGTTCCAACATATGTCTTTGTTGTTTTGCTTTTGTCCTTACTTGTTAACGTAAATGAAAACATCTACCAAAATTAATTTCAGAACAATGCTCATCTGTCATTTGCAACCAGAGGTTGGATACAGATACAGGAGTTCCGCAAAAATCAACAGAAGCGTTTTGTCAGAATCAATTGGCTCTACAGAATTTACAGTAAAGAGTATCATATATTTTATCCCACAATGATTAATATTATTTTTCCTATGTAATACACAGAATTTCCCATTACATTTGGTTTTACAAAGATCTGGGCATTTTCTCTCTCCTACCTCACTTTCGGTTTCAATTACTGGTAATCACATTGACAGCTCTCTGGGAAAATATATCTTCTCTCTCTTTTTGTGACTTGCATCATGGCCTTAGCCCATCATTCTATTACCAGGTCCAGAAGATGGAAATTAATTTTGCAACCCCTCTATGCAGCTAGTTGTTCATTTCCCACATTTTTATCTCATGCAGATCTCCAAATCTCAACTCTAAGTTGAAATATATAAAATTCCACTTAGATTTACAAGTCCTCCAGCTTTCCTCCACAGACTTCATCGTCCTGAGAGATGTTTTCTAAGCCTCTTATGGAAGAATTGGCAATCTTCCCATGAATCAGTAGAAGCAGGGAGAGGGTAACTGTCATGGCCTTCGTATTCTCCATTAGAGGGACAGCCACTAGGGGAACATGCCAGGTTTATGAGAACCAAATCTCTGTCATTCCAAGAAGCCATCACTGAGGTCTGAGTGCTTCTTACTGCGGACCAAGAAATTAAAGCCTTCTAGTACCAGGCTTTTTGTCCTAAAAAGCATAAATCACTGCTTCTCCTCTGGGAGGTGCCAATTCTCCTGGAGATACAGCTTCAGGCTGTTATAAAGCTTTCTTGCATGTTTCCTCTCATCTTCTTGGTCACATCCTTCCAGCCAGCACCCTCTCCCCAGGCTCCTTGTTGCCATCAACTTCTTGGTTATTTTATGTCTCAGATTAGATGTTCTGTCCTCCAAGAAGTCTTCCCTGACGGGTAGCGCTCCTAGGCACTCTGCAGCCCCCAGTATTCTGACTGGAGAAGTGCTGGCCTGACTTCTAAGGTGTCTCCTATGCTGCTCTGTGAGGGCGGAGATGGTGCCCCTTTTCTCTACGACTTTATTTCCAGCTCCCAGCACAGGACCTGGTAAATGGTAGGCACTCAATATACATGTACTGAATGAAGCAACGAGTGAATAAATGAATGGTTTCGGGTCTGGATGAGGTTCCTCTTGATTCAAAGATCTATGAACTAAGAAGACAAATGTTCTGCTTTCTAACACATAATATAAAATAGTGAAATAATAATATATACTATTAGTGTGGAAGAAATCCAGCCATTACAAAAGGAGAAGACTGGTAGGTACTCAGTAATCACTGGTTTACTGCATTTCTGAAATTTCACTGGGCAGGTGCTGCCAGGTCCTCCTACTCTCAGGGTGGTGAGGAGTCCTAGGTTAGGCTTGCGTCCTGTTTCCTTGGTGTGGCTCCCAGTTCACTGTTCACTATAGCTCCTGGCTTCTCCCCCAGAGATCTTTCTTTTTCCATAAACCTGTTGGCCACTTCTGAAAATGGAATTGGAATATATCCTTTGAGTACATTTTTCGCTTTCTTCCTGCCCAGAGAATGTTGGGGACCCACAGACTCTTTCCCAACTTGAGCATCGTCCGTCTCCTTGAGCTCAGGCTGGCAGTGTCTATATCAACACACCTCTTTGTATATTTGTGGGTTTTCTACATACATGATTTGAGTTTACTCTGTGTGCCAAAGATCACACCAGCACTCCTTTTTTAGGTAGATTTTTCTCTCTGGATTTAATTACTCCTATCTTGGTCATAATTGGTTACTGTGGGGCTATGCCCTAAGCTTTATAGAAGCATTTTGTGTGTGTGTGTGTGTGTGTGTGTGTGTGTGTGTGTGTGCAGTTGAGAAGATACTTTATTTCTTCCAGTGGTTTTTAGAAGGGCTGTGCAACCAAATTATTGATTTGATCTTTACCCTGAGGGCGTGTCTAACTAGTGCCCTAGATCTTTGCCCCCAGGATTGCTCTTAATTTGAGAATCTTTTACTGGTTGGAGAGGCTGGATAGGAGAAACCAATTTATTTTTCAGATGAGCAGGTCCCTGCATTTCTAGGCTATGCTCCCACTCAGTTTTGTTTGCAAGTTTGCTAGTTCTTGCTTGCACTGATCTCCCTCTTGTAGTTACCGGGTCATAAACATTAAAAGCAACCAGCTGATGCTTTCAGCGTTGTGTCTAGATACCACCTTGGACAAGTTCAAAAGCTTATTATGTACCTCTTCTATCTTCCAAGTGACCACAGGTGACAGTTTAACCAAATGTTTCATGTCTACGTAATGCAGACCACAATTTCTTTAGCCTCATACATTTTTCTAACCACTTCTCCAGCTTTCTTTAACACTTTCTTTGCCACTTTCCCAGCCTGCACACATCATCTAGTTCCAAAGTTAATGCCTCATAATTCAGGTTTTTTGTTACAGTAGGACCCACTTCTAGGCACCGATTTCTGTTATCACTTAGCTATTGTTATGTAACAAACCATCCCCAAACTCATTGGCTTAAAATAACAATCAGTTATTAAGTTTTAATTATAAATGGCTCTGATCCACATGGCAAAGGGAATGGCTACAGGGAGGGGTGTTGGGTTGTCATTAAAATAATCTACTCCAAAGATTAAGGCTTTTTACCTTGGAATTATAGAGAAAACATTTTCTGTTGGATAATGGTGTTATTTTCTCTTCACACATTAAAAAAAAGTGTTGTTAAAAGCACACTGCTTTCTTTCCAAAAAAAAAAAATCAAAAGCAGGTTTTTAAGTCTGCAAAAATCAGTAAATGAAGAGAACTGTGGTTTAAAAGTCGTAAATCCAAGTTTGAAGCAACTAAGATTTAGACAAGCTCTTACTTCAAAGGGTAGAGAAACAAGCAGGGCAGCTCGATGGAGGAAAATCTTCTCTTTATTGGCAAAGTCACTCGAGGAACCCATATGTTTTCTTTCCACGAAGGCTTATGGAAGGAACGTATAGAGCTTTGAAGTCAGTTGAACCAAAACCTTTGGGGAAATTACTCAATAAGACAGAGACTGAGAATGCAGAAATCGGACCTGGTGGGAAAAGCTTCAGACCTGTATAACCTTAAGACCTGGGGGCTCTGTGGTAGAGTGAGTGAAAGAATGCAGTTTAAGACCTCTTCCCTTCAGTGCTCTGCAAAAAAGGAAGAAAGGTTTAGAGTTCATAATGGGAAGAAGGGTTATAAATACAACCTTTATACTGAATTTTAAAAATATCGCTCTTTGTATTACTTTTATAAATATAATAATTAGCTAATATTTGCATACTATGAAATGTTTTTGCCAAAACATCATTGGAAAACAGGTGCTCCATTCTTTGTAATTTAGTGAACTCATCAGGGGAGGCAGAACTCCTTTGAACTCAGTGGTTTAACATAATAGAAGTTCATTTCTCACATCACATCACAGTGTCAGTGGATAGAAGGGAGTCACTGCTGGGGGCGGTCGTCCGGGAATCTGAGCTCCTTCTGTCTTGAAGTTCCACCCTCTTATGGCTCCTTGTAGTTTTCTCTGTTCAATTGGAAGATGGTGGAAAAGTGTGAGGTGGTTTGAAAATGGCCACATATCCTTTGTGGTCTTTTTATGTGCACACAGCTCCTATGTACTTGATGAGGTGGCACTTTATTCCCTTCCCCTTGAGTGAGGACTTTCTTCTAATGAATAGAAAAATGGAAGTGATGGTGTGTAGCTTCGGAGATTAGATCATAAAGGCACTGCCGCTTCCTGCTTGCTCTCTCTCTCTGACTGTTCACTCTGGGGGAAGCCAGCTGCCGTGTCACAAGGACACTCAGGCAGCCGTGTGGAGAGAGAGGCCCACGTGGTGAGGAGCTGAGGACTTCCGCCAATTGCCAGCAAGGAAGTGAGGCCTCCTGCCAATAGCTCTCTCAAGGAACCACCTGGAAAGTGGATCCTGCAGGTACAGCAAGTCTACAGATGACACAGTCCCAGGTGATGGCTTGACCGCAATGACCTTGTGAGAAACCCTGAGCCAGAAACACCCAGGAAAACCACTCCCAGATTCCTGGCCTTCAGAGATTATGTGAGATAAGAGATGTTTGTGGCTTTAAGCTGCTAAGGTTTCGTTACACAGTAATAAGTAACTAATACAGAGAGTGAAGGATTGTACATGGGAGGGTTTTATATTCTGGGCCCGCAAGTACCATAAACTACTTCCTACCCCATTCAGTTGGCTAGAGTGACTCATATGATCACACCTAACAACCCAACTGCAAGAGGCTCGGGAAGGTCGTCTAGCCGTGGGCCTGGAAGGAAAGGCCAACGTGGATAAACAGCTAGCCAGTCTCTGCCATGTTCAGTGAATTTATATTTGGGAATGTTTGGATCACAGGGAGCTGGTGGCAGTTTATCCAAATTCAGACAAAATTCGTAGAGGAAATAAGTAGAGTTTTTGAAATATTAGTATTTAGAGTAGCCCGTTATAGAGTGATGCCGAGAATCTCTGAAGTTACTCAGGAAAATATTAAGAGGCTTTGGTTTGTCTCATTTACTAGAGCTGTCACCATCAGCATAAGCAATAAGAGTAGTACCACTACCAACAATTAACATTATCGAACACACATGCATCGTATGAAATTATTAATCATCACAACAACTGAATGAGGTGGGGAGAATTATCTCAGTTTTACAGATGGAAAAATGAGACACAGAGAACCTAGGTAACATCCTCAGAGTCTCACAAGCATTTGCCAGCTCTTTAACCCAAGTCTGTATTTCTCCAGGGCTAAGATGCTTGACCTCTCATCAGGGTCAGCAGGGCCTCGAAGGGAGGGTCTGAGCTGTGCCAAGTGTTTTTAGGTGGATGGTGTGGGAGGGGCTCTGACATGCCATTCCAGGCAGGGGGAATGAGGGTCTGGCACACACTTCTGCACTAAGAAGTAACAGGGCACTGGATGCTTCCAATAAAACTATCATCCTAAAAGCAGGTAGGAAGACATAAACTAGCTGCCTAAAATTCCAACTTGGCTAGATTCACATGTTTTTTCTTCAGCACAGCTCCAGGTAGGATATCTCTGAGCCTCAGTTTCTCCTATATACCAGGAATAAAAATACCCACCAGATGGGCTTGTTGTAAGGTTCCAGCGACATGATGTATGCAAAAACATGTGGAGTATTTCTTGGCAACACTACAGTTTTTTTTCCAAGTCCTTCTATTACCAATGCCATTATTTTCTGGGGGAATAGAGGGCACATCTTATTTATCATTATATATCCTTCGTGCCCAGTACAGTGTCTGGCACAGTACAGTTCTGTTGCAGGCACAGGTGAATAAGGCGATAGAATCATTTCTTCTTCATTCTTCCTGGGAGTGAGGCGCTCACTCTGAGATGTGTGGTCCAGTGATCATCTCTTCCCTTTGGGTGCTGCTCGAGCGTTCACAGAGTGCTTTCACACACACAATCTCCTGGCAGTTCCCCACCAGGCCATTGCCACTGCCCACTCCTGCAGAAGTGGGAGGCAACCCTTATTAAAGTACTTTGTCCATTTCAGGATGGAAGAAAATCTAACGAACTCAGAGTGTGCCCAGAGGAGAGCAATAAAAATTGATTAAACAGACCTTCTGAAGAAAGGTTAAGAGAACTGGGATTATTTCAGCTAGAGCAGCTGGTAGAGGGAATAATAAATTTTCAAGAAACAAAGGAATATCTTGCAAAACTTTTTCTTTTTTTAAAAAAAGTGGTTACCGTGGGCTATTCCACTGAGGACAGCAGAGAAGGCGTATTGATGACTTTTCTGTTTGACATTAACAAGCAGCCTCTCTCACCCTCTCTGCCCGTGAGATTGTACTGGCCACTTGCTCTCTGAAAATTATTGCTTTGGGACATTCTCTCAAGAGCGTTGTGAGTCTCAGGTACTGTGAGGTCACTGGGCAACGTAGAGAGGAGACATTTGTACTAAGTAAAAGGTTAGATTATATTCATCCCCTGACTTGGAACTTCCAAAGGAGAAGACTATGAACCCAATTAACCAGAGGCCACAAAGACATTTATAGACACTACACCTCCCTTCTTTGCTGACCTCCCAAGACTCTTCAGGGCTAACTCTTACAAATCTTGCTACATTCCATAACATGTGCATGAGTAACATCCTCATTTTATTCTTGTTCAATTATCTTGTAATATTTATGGACAGAGGAAGGTTTCCTAGGACAGCAGGAGCTCAGAAATGGATATTAGCACTACCACTAGGACCATGATATTCCTTGTCTAAGCCCTGAAGTTAATTTATGTTAACTTTACACAGCTTAATAACACAGCAGATGTTTACTGAGTGCATTCTATATGCCAGGTGTTGTGTTATGCACTGGGGATACATACAGTGGTGAGTTGTATATATGTGACCCTTGCCAACACAGGGCCTAGACACAGGCCAGCGGGGATACAGACAAATCAAGAGGCAATTGCAATATTGTGAGATCTGTGCTATGAGACCATATGAGGGACCAACCTAACCCAGAGTTAGGTGGTCAGGGCATGCTTTCTGGAGGATATGATGCCTGAGTCATGAAGATAAATAAGCATTATTAATTATCACTAATTTCTTCCTGGGTCACAGTATCAGTCCATATATCTCTTATTTTGGAAATGGATGTCATTACCTAAACCATTCAGTCACCCTTCCCCCCCCCACCACCATTTATTACTTTTTGTTTTCTTTTTAAATATTACCTTCATGACCCATCACCTACATGGTTTATGGATGAAGAAAGTCTCCAGGTATAGTTAACCCAGGTTAAGTTAATGTCAAGAATTATATGCCAAAAGTTAATGCTCTCTCCTGAAGCACTTTATTAGTAAAACATCTAGGCAGCCCATATGTTAATGAACGTCTGATCACGAAATTCATATAGGAAAGAACCTACACTCATTTGAACCAGAGAGAGCCCACAGTCCGTTCAGTGACCCAGAGTACTGCCTTGGCATTGGGGCACCATTAGTTTTTGTTAATTATTTTTTGTTTAATAACAATCTGACTGTTGGACTTCCCTAGTGGTACAGTGGTTAAGAATCCACCTGCCAGTGCAGGGGACACGGGTTTGATCCCTTGTCTGGGAAGATCCCACATGCCGCAGAGCAACTAAGCCCGCGAGCCACAACTACTGAGCCCGCATGCCACAACTACTGAAGCCCGTGCGACTAGAGCCCGTGCTTCACAACAAGAGAAGCCACTGCAGTGAGAAGCCTGCGCACCACAACGAAGAGTAGCCCCCGTTCGCCACAACTAGAGAAAACCCGCACGCAGCAACGAAGACCCAACACAGACAAAAATAAAAATAAATAAATAAATTTATTAAAAAAAAAATCTGACTGAGGCCCCAGTGTAATGAAAGAACTGTTTGGAATTAATTTTGAGCTGCCCCAAAAGTTAAATAATTAATTGCATTCAGTTTGGAGCAAATACACAAAGCGATGAGTGCCCAGCTCAGGGTGGTTTCCCTTCTTTGGGATGGTGCCCACACAGAGAATGGCCTCCAGTGGCTGTGTGTCTACACTGGCTATAGCTGGTGGATCCAGGGCTGACACCTGTCCAAGCTGGGCCAATCCCATTCCATCTTTGGGAGTTTTGAGTTGGGACAAGAAAGAATATGAATCAGTCTCTCTCAGTGGTAGCTGCTGCAGGATACAAGTCTTGGTCACTGCTGACGACCACGTGACTTACCCTGGCCTGCATGAAAAGGATGTGAAAAGAGACCCAGGCAAAAATGACAGAAAGAGAGAGAAAGAAAAGGAGAGGGGGAGGGGTGGGAGGAGAGAGAGGAGAGAAGGGGAGGGTGAACATTTTAATGGCAGTACATGCTTGGCTCCCATAGTTCCCAAGGTCCAGTTATTTCTGCGTCTATCTTGCAGTTTGGTTACGTGAGATAGGTCAGTATTCTTTTAATAAATTCCTTGGTCTGCCTAAGCTACATCAAGGTGGGATTTTGTTCCCTGCCACTAAGTGTCCTGCTGAAGACAGGTCTGCAGTGTAGGTGGTTAGAAACCTGCTAATTCACCGCGTGGTGACAGATGGTCATGGGACAGAACACAAGGCCCTCTGACCTCCTGCTCTGTGAGCTTGCCCGTTAGGAAATCTTTGGGGGCTTGAAGAGTCTTAAGAGACCACACGCTTGGCTCAGCTGCTGAGGTTCTATTCTGTACCTGCATCTGAACCTCAGTACCAGGCTGCATGCTCTCAGCCATCACCTCCTGTGGCTGTGTCTAGGGGCTCTTACTAGCAGGCAGTGCTATGCAGTAGTTACCCACTCAAGTTCTGGAGTCAGACGGGCCGTGCTCGGGAGTCCAGCTCTGCTGTTTAGGGGCAGCAGGTGAGTAGCCTTGTGCTAATGACTCACTCCTCTCGGCCTTGGTTTTCTCATCCATAAAATGGAAGCCTCACTTGGTGGTGTCAGGATTAAAGAAGATTTTCACAGAGTATTGGACAGAGCACCTGGCATATATTAACCACTCAATAAATATTAGCAATTATTCTGATACAAGCCAAGTCTACAAATAGGAAAGAAATGTGCTTGCCCACTCAACTGGTATAAGGCAATGGATGAAGTCAACTTTTCAGACACATAGAGTTACTCTAATCCTGGTATAAAAAATGCTTAGACAGTGCTTTAATGTCTCGGAAGAGACCTGAACAAGGTAAGGGCAAATTGTGATTGCATTGCTGCTTGTGACGTAATCCGACGGTCTTGCTTTCTCATCTCCCTTTGGGAAAACCATAGCAGAAACCTTCTGAAACCATTCAGTGACCTTGCTATATTATGCCTCACTTCATCCAGGAATCCCACAGATCCTCTCCAGGGGGTTTAATTGCCCAAACTATGCAAAGAAACTGATTATAACAACCCAAGGTTACCCTGAAGTTGCATTTATGCTCAAACAAAAAGGTCGTAAAATCTTCCTTGCTCATAGCTCTTGCTTATTTTCCTACAGTTTGAGGTAAAGATTGCTGCTGATTGTAAGAAGAGTTTAAAGTCAGTCAGATTTATTTCTGTGTTTGTTTTCTTTTTCTGCTCTGAGACCTCTCTCTCCACCACACCCCCTAACTCCCTGGTTCCTGCTCCCCTCAATTTAATGAGAGATTTGAAATAATATAGTTGTTGAGAGTGGCTTGAGAGTCAGATATATCCAAATTTCAACCCCAGCTCAAACAGAGTGACCTACTTCCCCTTGTAAGTACATAATATGTGTCAATAAATGAGAATTATTGCTAATTATTGAAATTTCTCCTATTTCTTCTACGAAAACACCAAAGTGATGATCTAGAACTGTGGTTTGAGGATAACTTTCATCAGAATTGTTCTTACAAAAAATGTAGACTCCTGGGTCTCACTCAGGGGAGACCCTAGGGAAGGGACAGAGGAATCTGTGTGACAAGCCCACCAGATGATTCTTGTGCACATTAAATTCTGAGAGTCACTGAGATTATACTTGAAGATGCCAGAGGTGCAGTCCATGTGTTACCTTTCTCAGTGGTATTTATGTTTTGACCCGACCTTTGACAGGGGAGTGAGAGATTTTGGGATTGTGTCTCAGGCATTGATGAGCAGGAGTGGAAAGCTTTTATGAGCTCCAGGGATGTCTAGTCCCCTGAAATCACACTGGGTTCACATGTAAGGTCAGCCTCAAAGGTGATTCTGTTTTTGTCGTTTGAGCCCTTAGCCTCGTAGCAGTGATGCCCAAATGTGGGTGGTACTGACCCCCAGCCCGCTTGGGCATTTGGGAATGTGTTGGGGGGTTGGTTACCAAAATGACCGGGGTCGGTTCAGAGATGCAAATGTCCTCACATGCATGACGTAGTTCTGCCCAGTGAGGAGTGTCCTGTCTCGTAGGACGTCACGTCCCGGCTGAAGGTCAAGGGCAAAGGGAGGCAAAAGGGACAGTTTCCATCACTGCTCACTTGTGATAGCAGAAGCCCTTTCCCAGACCACCTGGAAGCAGAAGACATAGGTGTGCTGTGCTACGTGAGACCTGTTTTGCTTCTGCACAGACGTGCCTCCAGCCCCTCTTTGCCTGGACACCTTCCACGTGCAGGCAGCGCCTCCCTTCTGGACCATAGGAGGTGTGGCTATTACTGGAAATGTCTCTTGATCAGAGCGAGGCAGAGTGACCATAAAGCTAATGAAGCTTGGGCTTCAGAGCTCTTTTATTGCACAGACCCCTGTGGGTACTGAGCGCTATCGAGTGGGGATGGCCGTCAGGAAGCTTCTGTCTGTATAAGCATTTCTGATCAGTTGCCTAAGGAGATCTCATAGGAAAGGCACCTGGATCTCTAGGGTGCCAGTAATTTGTGATTTATTTTCTCATTCTAAGCAAATATTTACTTCTGTACCTAGTTCTGTACTTGTAATTTTGCATTTGTTTTCTTAAAAAGCTCCTACTCTCCAAATTGTATAAACTTTAGACTCTTAAAACCTGGATCTGCCCTCCCTCCTGATTGGGGCTCATTAGTTCTCTAGATATATGTTTTGGGGAATTAATAGATTTTCACATGAATTTAAAATGAAGAGCCCAGGGTGGTGTTTGGGGCCACAGGTGAACTGAATACTGTGCTCCATCTTTCATTGGTCAAGAATGGTCACATGGCAGTAAATGCCCCCCCCATGTTTCCAGGTGCTGACTCAAGACACTCTCAGGTTGCACCTGTGCAGGCTGATTGACCACCCCATCCCCCACCCCGCCCCGCCCCCCTCAGGGACTGGTCAATGGCTGAAATAAGAGGTGAGGTCGAGCCAATTGAGGTGATGCAGCAGGGCTGATAAACGCATCTCCTACATAACCATCACAACAAAGTCGATCAGGATGGTTCCCTACAGCTATGTATCATCCCACTCCAAAGTTAGCTCTATTGAAGAAGATTCCAGTTCCCAGGAGTCATTAAAAAAATCAGTAACACCTGGTGGATGACTCATCCATCTATAACCTAAGAGTTGGCTGCTACTGAGTAGCTGGTAAGTCTTCTGACAGATAATTCTATCTAAGGGTAGAAAGGGAGATGTGAATTAATTTGCTTCTCTCAAAGGAAAATCATGTGTTGACTCTCTGGCCCAATTACTTTTGGAGCATTTTATCATCAACTTTGAGAAGCTATTTGGCATTGACTTTCGCTTCAGTATTCACTCTGCTTTTTCAGAAATTTTCCATCAAAATAACTGTAATTTTCAGAGAAGCTCTGTTCGACTATTTGTTGAGATTATCCTCACTTCTTTTTAAAAGACCTCTATTCTCCTTCTACCTCTGTGTGCTACAGACAAACTGACCTTGAGCAAATCTTTTACCCTCTCTGGGCTTCAGCATATTTTTGTGTTAAATTTAGGTCAGTTCAGTGGTTCTTACACATCAGTGTACATCAGAGTCACCTAAAGGGCTTGTTAAAACATGGATTGCTGGCCCCAACCCTTGGGTTTCTGATTCAGGTGGTCTGGGATGAGGCTGAGAACTTGCAAGTCTAATGAATCTTCAGGTGAGGTTGCTGCCGCTGCTAGTTTGGGACGGCACTCCTGCAACCCCTGGGCTAGACAAAAAGACCCTAACGCTGACTGCTTATCAGAATCATCTGGGGAACTTCTGACCAATGAGGATGCCTGAAGCCCATCCCTGCCTGCCTCAGAATCTGGGAGTCTGGGCCAGGACCAGGGTGAGGTGAGTAAGGCACCCAGGGTACAAAAATAAGGATGCACTCACTGAAAATGTTTTTTTTTCTTTTCCATTATGGTTTATTACAGGATATTGAATATAGTTCCCTGTGCTATACAGTAGGATCTTATTGTTTATCCATTCTATATATAATAGTTTGCATCTGCTAATCCTAAACTCCCAGTCCTTCCTTTCCCCCACCCTCCTCCCTCTTGGCAACCACATGTCTGTTCTCTATGTCTGTGAGTCTGTTTCTGTTTGGTAGATAAGTTCATTTGTGTCATATTTTAGATTCCACATATAAGCGATATCATATGGTATTTGTCTTTCTCTTTTTGACTTACTTCACTTAGTATGATAATCTCCATCCACGTTGCTGCAAATGGAAGATGCAGTCACTTTCAGGGTCGTGCAAGTGCAAACCCTAAGAGCGAGTGCTTCCTTAAATTTTGCACCCTGGACACCTTACTCATCTTCCCCCAGCTTTGCCCCTGTTGGGACTACAGTTGAAATTTTGTATGTAATGCATCAGACTAGCTGCTACACAAATGTCTCTCCAAAGCTTGCTGGAGTGACAAGAGTGTGATAGCCTTTTACCTATTTATAGATTGGGCTATTTCTTTCAATAAGGGATATTGGCGCAGTGATATTTCTAGGGCTAAAGAGTCACAGGCTGTGCTCTTAATAACTGGTTTCAGCTGAATTCCTTCCTTGAGCAGAACCTTTGAGTTACTCAACCTGTTGAGGGTTAACTCCTGATGAACCACTGACCTATACTGGGAAAATATAGAGTGCAATAGAGGGACTGTTGGAGTCGGAGCTGGGGAGATGCTCACTGCAGTAACCCCTCTTTCCTTGTCATTCATATATATGCTTGCAAATAATATTTAGTGATTGCATATCACAGAGGCAAACAATGCTTCTTTTTTCTTTTTCCTAAGAATAATTTATTTTGAAATAATTTCAAACTCACAGAAAAGTTGCCAGAACAGTACAAAACACTCCTATTTCCCCATCATCCAGACTTTCCAATTGATAATATTTTATTGCATCTGCTCCATCACCCTGTGTTCTTGGTCCAGGGTCTTATCAGGCACATGTAGTATATGTAGTGTTCAGGTCTTTTGAGTCTCTTCGAGTGTGGAAGACTTCCTTGGTTTTCCCCTGTCTTCTGTGTCCTTGATGGTTTTAAAGAATACAGCCCTTTCATTTTGTAAGATGACTCTCAACTGATATTTCCTCACAGCCAGGCTCAGGTTGTGCATTTTTGACAGGTGTCCCCCACAGAAGTAACCCCTTTTCAGGGCATCATATCGGGGGCACTCTCTTGACTGGTCCCACTACTGATGATGTGAACCTTGATCACCTGGTCATGTTGGTGTCTGTCAAGTTTCTCCACCAGTTTTCCCTCTGCACTTAATTAGAATTTTCTGGGAGGTATTCCAAGGTCACACTAATATCCTCCCACTTCTCTGGTGGTTGCCAAATGGTGATGCTCCATTTCCATCACTCTTTCTACATTTATTAGCTGCCATTCTACTGAAAAGCTGAGCTTATACATGGACTCATTGTGTATTAGTCAGGGTTCTCCAGAGAAGCAGAACAAATATCTATCTACCTATCTACCTACCTATCTATCTATCTACCTATCTATCTATCTATCTATCTATCTATCTGTCTATCTATCTAGGAGATTTATTATATGGTATTGGCTCATGTGATAATGGAGGCTGAAGAATCCCACAATCTGCCATTTGCAAGCTGGAGACCCAGAAAGCCAGTGGTGCAGTTTGGAGGCCTGAGACCCAAGGGAGCTGATGATACAGATTCTTACCCAAGTCTGAAGACCTGAGAACCAGGAGCACCAAGGAGGGCAGGACAAGATGTCCCATCTCCAGCAATCAGGCAGAGAGAGGGCAAATCCCACCTTCCTCTACCTTTTTCTTCTATTCAGGCCCTCAGTGAATTAGATGGTGCCCACCTGCATTGGGAAGGGCAATATGCTTTACTCAGCCCTCCAATTCAAATGCTAATCTCTTCCCAAAGCACTCTTACAGACACACCCAGAGGTAACATTTAATTAGATATCTGGGTACCCCATAGCCCAGTCAAGTTGATATGTAAAATTAACCATCACACATGGATTCCTATTTTATTTAGTGGTTTGTAATTTGTTACTTTCATTATTTATTTGATGCTCAAATTTTCCACAGTTTGAACAGTGGGAGCCTCTTAAAGACGTTTCCATTATTCATTGACTATTTTCTTACTTTCTGGCACAAAAAAGGATGCTCCAGGCTCATCTTGTACTTTCTGTGTCTCAGCCCAGAAATGAGCCATTTCTCCAGGGACACACTTACATAGTCCCCCAAACTCCCACCAAATAGCATTTATAAATAAGAATTACATGATAAGAATTCATATGTTTCTAAATTTTAGCATAAGCACGTTAACAAATGATAAAAACTCAAACCAAATGTACACTTTAAAGGAAATGAGAGCATAGGCCAGAGAAAAGTTTTTACGGCCATTGTTTCTTTCTCCTTGAGTTATACCATCAGCTTACAAATGTGCACACCTCCTAGCATTTTATTTGCACCCTAAATCCTTTTAGTGTTAACTTGCATGTAGTTACTGGGTTTCCTTCTTTTACTGGGGCTTGTTTGATGACCTAGATTGAGGAGAACAGTTCTGGCTGTTGACCTCTCAGTATATCTCCACTGAGATCAACTAGAGGAAGCAAAGTGAAGAGTTCAATCCACGTTGCTGGTTGAGCTAAAGAAGAATCTGGAAAAGACCAGCTTAATTGTGGGTAGCTTATAGTGCCATTCCTAATGAAACCAAAGATGGTGTCCTGGGAAAGAAATCTGCTGATAACATGTTATTCTGGTGGTGTTCTTAGAAGGTCCCATTGTTTCCCCCGCTGAGCCTCCTTGCCAAAATAATTAACTTGCAACCTGGGAACTGCAGTAGGGAGGGTGGAGGGAGAGATAAGACATAATTGCTTCCTGTGGATTTTTGCTTTCCTGAAAAGATTTCAGGCTTTGCAAAGTTCTCTGCTATTTTTAAATGTTCTTATTCTAATGAGAAGCAGACCCTGTGTCACGTAATGGTTGAGTGGTTATGGTAATTGCATTACAGTAAATAGCTGAGGTACTCAGCCCATAAAACTGACCTATGACCCACTGTGCTCTTGCAACAGGGGGCTCTTTAATAGCAACAGATTTTAAGGGGCTGGTATTCCTTTGGACCATTTCTTCCAGGTATAAATAAGGAAAAGTCTACCTTAAGGGCCCTGTGTTGGATATGAGTAATTTTATGTCTTTGCTAAGATGAGGAGTGTTATTATCCAGAGAAAATTATGCTGACACAATTTAGGCAGAAATGATATAGGAGATAGTTGGAAAAAATCAAACCTTTTGTTTTTCCAAGCAAGAAATTATGTGGTTTTACTGGGAGGAAAATGAACTGAAAATCACAGTTTTTAAGAACACAACTCTCTCTAGACTGTGGCACAAGAATACTGGGATCCTCAGATTTATGAAATAGATATGTGGAGATACATTTCATGTATATTCTTTCCCCCCTAATTTCCATTATTGACTGAAGGTGTAAGCTTATAGGAAAAAAAAAAATCATTCATAGGACCCAGTTCACTTGCATTCAAATGTTCTTGTTCAGGGCATGCTGCAAGATGGAATGAAGGATGAGATAGATGTATACAATCCTGCTGTGCCCCTAAATAGCTTATGATCATGGAGTGGGCCAGAGGGGTAATAAGTACTTGTGTATCTGAATGCAACACAAAGCTCAGTGTGAAACAAGCTCCAGGAGTAGTACAACTCAAGGGTGATGTGGGTTAA
The DNA here is from genome assembly GCF_009873245.2 of Balaenoptera musculus. Classification (NCBI taxonomy): domain Eukaryota; kingdom Metazoa; phylum Chordata; class Mammalia; order Artiodactyla; family Balaenopteridae; genus Balaenoptera; species Balaenoptera musculus. The sequence goes on along the minus strand of NC_045800.1, from coordinate 37,013,081 downwards.
AGAAGAGAGGAGTATTTAGATGGAAGTGTGTGCGTATATGTGTGTTTGTGTGTATAGGAGTTGTCGACTGAAAAAAATGCACAACCTATAAGTTGAGAATTATGTTTTATTCAGGGGACAAAACTGAGGACTTAAGCCCAGATGCAGCATCCCAGGATGACTCTGAGGGACGGCTCCCAAGAGGGAAGGGAAGAGCCAGGCTATATGGCAGTTTTTGCAACAAAGACAAGGTAGTCAGAACATCAAAAGATTACTGTTAATTAAAGAAAACAAGATACTTCAAGTTAAGGAATTTAGTGCTTTTCCATGTGTGGGAAGATGCTGGAGACTGGGTTCACTGGAAACATTCCTTTGATCTGCACCTCAGCTCTCTGGGGCCAGTATCCTGTGCTTTCTCATCCTGAGTCCCCTCAGGGTGCACCACTGTGGGTTGCTTGAGCAGTTAACTGCTAGATGGCGGGCATCCTGTTTCTGTCCTGAGTTACCTCAGGGCTCACTGTCGGGGTAGCTGTAATGTCATGACTTGAGGGCTGCAATATCTTTTACTAATACAGCAGGCAGTACTTTTCATTCACAGTGTGTTTGAGTGTGTGCATGTATGTGTGGTTATAGATGATTCTAATGGAAAGGACACCATTACATTTGACAAATCAGAGCAAGAGGGCTGGCTGGATACCAGGTGGGGTCTCACAATGTGGTATTTACCTTGGTGAACTCACTGGTGTCCTAAGGACTGGCTCACAGTATTTCAGTGTGGAAAACCGACTTCTCAGTGTCCCAGAGTTGATTGCATTCAGTGATGCTGACTTGGTTTAACAAAGCTTATAAAAGTTTAATGTATAAATCCAGAAAACCCATTTATTAATCCACAATGGGAATTATAACCCTCACTGGACAGGACATTTTTGTTAGCCTGACCAGAGTATTTTTTCCCCGTCGTTTTACATGAGCAGAAGTTCGCTTGGAGCCACAAAATCACAATCAGGATGTTTAGTTATCTGATTTCAGAATATGATGGCATCACGCCTAATTCACTGTTGTTGCATCCATTTCCTAAATGAGGGCACCTTTGATAATAGAACCCATCAGGATGCATCCTTGAGCCATGATGGAACGTTTTCCCCTGAACATTCTTACCAGCACGGCTTCTGGTGGCCTCTGAGACTCTTTCTTGTGTATTTCCATGGATGACTGAAATCCTCCACTTCCCTTTGGATTGACACACTTTTTTTCTTAGTAGAATCTCCTCTTCTCTGGAGAGAGTAGAAATGAAAGGTGGTGAGTTAAACAACAAAATTGACTAAACTAAAGAATTGTTAAAAATGATGCACATATACTTAAATTAAAAAAAATTAACAGGTATCAATGTAAATTCACCCCCTAATATTTTGATGTAGTACCACCGTATCACATTTTCTTTGATTCTTAGTTTGGATTGCATAAATGATACCCATTATGTAGCTTCTATGATTTCTAAGGGATGTACGTGTTATAACCATGTAAGGACACTTTATGAAGCAATCCGAGGGCGGAATCTTTCTAGATTTTTATGATTCCCCCCTCACATTACGCTTTTTATAGTTTTCTTAAATGTGCCTCATTTGATAGCAGTTTACTTTTTTCCTTCTCAATGTTTTTTAATCTTTCCTAAGTTTGAAATTTAATAGAAAAGAACAATTATTATTTTCACACTCATATTTCATCTGTTTACTTATTGTTTAATTAAATAATTTAAGTAAATAGTTTTAGAAAAAACATAATTGACTCTTATGTGCTTGAACTCAACCTGGTATATTAGAGAATATCTAGTCACCCGGAAGTGAGCATTCAGCATGCTAGGGTACAGTCAGTTACATCATAGACAGCATTAGGGAAGCTGCGTTAGTCCAGGGAGTTTCTACTGTATATTAATTGTTCACTTTGTTTACAAGTTAGATCTTGCTGGCCCAGGAGTCATTTCATCTCTGGCTCTGCATTTCTCTTTATTGGTCCATTATGTGCTATTGAGCAATTAAAGGGAGACCTCATTTCCCTTCATTAGCAGCGTGTACCTCTGGAGATTAGTTTTTTCCCCCTCTCTTTTCTAGTGAAAGAGGTGCCAGAGAAATCACTTTGGAATCACCAGAGACAGCCACACTCCATCCCATGCACCAGAGGGGAAGATGTGACTACTTTGGATCTCCGGGAAGCTTGCCCAGGGGTCAGTGCAGGGTGTAGAGCTCCATTATCCAGGGAAATGGAGTACAGTCAGATCCTTTGTGTGGAAGAAGCTACCTGCTTCCTTGAGTTAATCCATCGGGAGAGCAAAAGGCTTTGATTCCCGGTTTATGATTATGAAGTGGTGGCAAGAACCAATCCTGATGCAGTATTCCTTGGGTGGGCTAATGCTCTGAACGGGGATGGGTACGTGAAGTGGAAAAGCTGGGCTATGAAAGTTTGGGATCCCAATCATGGGTTACTCTGGAGTGAGCTTAGCATTGAGAGATTGGGTTCTTCATCCCTGTGAATCAGTGTGGTCCATGCAGGGATCTGGGCCAGCCATGTGTTGACAATTTTCTAAAAGTTGGATATATGACAAAGGGAGGGAAGCATGTTCTTTCAGTGTCATGATGGAGCATCGCTTAACGGCGTCATCCAAAAGTTCTTAAGTATTTTCATTTTGACTTGCTATTTTCTATTGATTAAAGCTCAGATTCTGTGAAGTTTCAGGTTAGCGGGTCCATTTTGTTTGCTGCAGATTAAAATGGGTCTGTCTTGTAGAAAAGATAACCCTAAAGTTTATGTTTTTAATGCCTTTTAGGACATTATCAGTTTTATATCCAACCTAGTATCTTATTCTAACATTAAAAGAAAATCAAATACCAAACATCCCAAATTCCTCAAATGGTCTTGGACCCAGCTTGCCCATGAATGAGTTGAATAAGGCTTTGGCATGTGTTCATTCTTTATTTGCTTAAGAGTCAAGTTTGTGTCATGCTTTGATATGCCTCTGTCAGGCTGATTTGGGATCTGTCTCTATTAGTGATCCCATGTGGTAGAGAGAAGTAAAAGCATCTCACCCTGCTGCGGTAGGTGGGAGAGGTGGACTGAGTGCCTCTCTTATTCCACTTAGGCTTCCAAGCTCTTGGAAAATTCGAGAGGAGGACAGCATCCCTAAGTTTTTCTGCTCTTAGTAAAGGAGGTGGGGTAAAGTGGTGGTGGTGGTGGTGAAGATGGGGCTCCAGTGATTAACTGGGAAATAAAAGTGATGTGACTACCTTGTTTGTGGAGTAGCTTATATATGAGTTATTTAGAGCAGTGCATTACTTTTGAATTATTTAGGTAGAACTCATTCTGTTCCCCTTGTATTTCTGACGACAGCATTTGAAAGGGGTCCTGAGACTGCAAAGATGAGGGGGTGGGCACAGTTTTGTGGGTATTAGCTCTCAAATAGACATGTGCTTGCTGGGAGTTATAGAGCAAGGTGTAGTTCCCTTTGAATCATTATAATGAGACTATCTGATCTTGAAATTTTTCAGAATCAGGGGAGAAAATAAATGTGGCCACCCCTCCTTTTGTATGTTTAGCTTGTTCTGAAATTTACCTAGTTGGCAGTCAGGTACTAAATCTAGCACTGGAAGTGTTATACCCATGATGATTACTGTTCCTAAGGTTTATTAAACATTTCCTATCACTAGGCACTCTTCTAATCCCCTACCTGTAGGGATTCACTTTCATAATGAAAAGAGATCAAATTAAGACATATTTTTGTTCTGTAATAAGTGTGATGGCAGCTGTTACAGGTCAGGTTTCCCAGGAAGCAGACTATGAGATGGAGATGTGTGTATACGAGGTTAATAAAGGTTCTGTCTTAGGATCAACACCTTGGGGAAATGAAGGAAGCAGGATGAATCAGAGGGAGAAGTTGGGTGGTGATACAACAAAGACCTCAGCTGATGCCGTAAGAAGCTTTGAGTTTTTGAACCCCTGTGTTGACTAGTCTTTGGATGCAAGCTGACTCCACAGAAGGGTCTCTGACTTTGGGCAGCGTGGTGTTCCTCAGCAGGGGGCTGAGTTGTGAGCTGTCAGTTGTCAACACTTTGAGAAGATGGGGAAATAACGTTTCAGTCCTGGAAATGGTAGTGGGATCTGAGCATCCACTAAGCCAACTTTGGCTTATGTTGTGTTTATAATACAGGCTAGTCTAATTTTCCTATTTTAATACCTGCAATTTCTAGACACCCATGTTTCTGAGCACTCCTTGTAGATCTTTTTAAGGGCTCCTTTGGCTCTTTCCTACTTAAATATTATTTCCTAGGCTCCCAGCCTCAGCCCTCTTCTTATCCCAAACTACATTTATTTTCTAGGTGATCTCATCAACACTCATGCCTTTAGCTTCTTATACATAGGACCATCCACCATGTCATTTTTTTTTTTAATAAATTTATTTTATTTATTTTTGGCTGTGTTGGGTCTTCGTTGCTGTGCACGGGTTTTCTCTAGTTGTGGTGAGTGGGGGCAACTCTTCGTCGTGGTGTGCGGGCTTCTTGTTGCGGTGGCTTCTCTTGTTGCAGAGCACAGGCTCTAGGCACGCGGGCTTCAGTAGTTGTGGCTCGCAGGCTCTAGAGCGCAGGCTAAGTAGTTGTGGCTCATTGGCTTAGTTGCTCCGCGGCATGTGGGATCTTCCTGGACCAGGGCTCTAACCCGTGTCCCCTGCAGTGGCAGGTGGATTCTTAACCACTGTGCCACCAGGGAAGCCCCCGCCATGTCATTTTTTATGGATTCCCCTAAGTAGTTATGTGGAGTTATTATTGGGTAGCATATTTCCTTTCCTAGACCTCTTGGTGGTATCAGAGTCTTGGGACTGCACACTGCCTTAGCTCTGGCTGCAATAACAAAATATCATAGACTGGGTGGTTTAAACAACAGACTTATGTCTCACAGTTCTGGAGGCTGGGAAGTCCAAGACCAAGCTGCCAGAAGATTTGGTTCCTTTTTTGATAATAGCTATCCTGACAGGTGTGAAGTGATATCTTGTGGTTTTGAAACACATCTTCCTGATGATTAGTGTTGGTGAGTATATTTGCATATACCGGTTAGGTATTTGTATGCCCTCTTTGCGGAAGTGATAGGCTATTTCTTTGCTTTGTCTTTTGCAGAAAAACATTAGAGGTGCAGTGCTTTTCTGCGAGGTAGGCCCAGGGAGTGTTAATTATGCTTCCAGATGTCCCTTGAGAGGGATGGTAGAGTGCAAGTGAAGAGCTTGGGCTCAGTACCAGAATGCCTGGAGTGAATCCTTGAGCAAGTTTCTTGTCTTATTTGTGTGTCTCTTTCCTCATAAAAGAATACCTTCATTATAAGATTGTTGTGTGGTAAAATGAGATACTACACATGTGAAACTGTTCTCTGGCACAGTTTTAATGATTGATACACATTAATGATTAATTTAATATCCTTTTTCTGTATATTTAATTTTTTTTTTATTTCTCCATGCATCTCTTTTTCAATTGCTCTTTTCCTCTCTGCCCACCCAGAGAGAACTGGAACTGCCCACCCAGTTCCCATTCCCACACACGAGGGCTCACTCCTGTCCTGGTCCTGGCATACACACATGTCATACGTTGGATGACTCCAAAACCTCTCTCTGGTTAGACTCTTCTTTTGGGTTCAGGAAGCCTATTTTTGGCTGCTTGTTAGGAGCTCCTTCTTGAATATCACAGAGATTCCTCAATTCCAACAATTTCAAAATCAAACTCAGAGTCTTTCTTCCCAAATTTTCTTCTAGAATAACCATACACCAATTTTCCAAGGCAGAAATGTTGACGTCATATCAGATTCTTACTCTTCTTTCATTCCTCATACGCAGTTGTTCATCAAATTCCTGCAGGTTCTACCACCTAGATGTTGCTTCACCTCAATTCATCTCATTCTTTCGAATCCCACTTCTCAGTGTAGGTTTAGGCTCTCATTGTTTCTTTAGTGGATATTTTGATGGTCTTCTAACAGCTCATTTCCCAGGTCCCACTACTGTCTTCTCCAACTAGACTGACATATAATTTGTCAACCAAATCAGGACACTTTTGAGAGTGAAGCCGGGGTGTTATTAAACCTTACACTCAGACATCAACAAGGACTGTCCCAGGCAAATTAGGACATATGGATAATCCTCTGATTTATCCTGCACAGCTGTTAGAATGTTCTTTCTAAAACACTTGTCTGACCCTGTCACTTGATCTCCCATGTAGTGTGTCTAAGGGGAACGCATGTACTGTTCTAATGACTGCAGCGTTCTGCTCTGCTTGGCTTAGTTTCTTGCTATAAATCAATCAATTAGCTCTCTGCCGCTCTTGCAGTTTGGGGTAGATTTTAGCAAATAGAAGTTTTCCCAGGGCTGGATCACTTCTGAGTATCATAAAAAAGCAAACGTTGGGATTTGCCAAGCTTGGGATATGCTGAGCTGATGCAGGCCTTACCTGAGACAATTCTGCCCTCCGCACCCGGGGCACCCCTACACGACACCGCCACCACACAGCCTTCAGCTGTCATCTCTCAACTGCTGGCAGATCAGTGGTTGACTAAATCAACACATGAGCGATTTAATAAATGGCTGCACAAGGCATAAAGTGGCCAACGAGCCTTCACTTGCTAATGTGAAAAAATACATTAGCTTTCTGATTTTCAGGGAATGTAGCAAAAGAAAAGATTTTTCCTGATGAGAATGCATTTACTTTTCATTCAGTGAAGAAAGGAATTTTTTCTTACAACTTCTCTGAGGAAACCAGCTATTCTTTTAATTGATATTTGCAATCTTTCCTAAATATTAAATTTTTCATTATATAAGAAATCTACATTCATTGCAGAAAAACTGAAAAGATACAGAATAGCCAAAGGAAAGAAAAAGTACCCATCTTTCTACCTTGTACATAAAATCATATTCATATTGTGCGCATTCCTCAGATGTGTTCTACGTGAATGGTGTATAAACCCTCACATATAACAAAAATAGGGGCATACTGAGCATGCTGAAGAGCAACTTGCTTTTTTGGCTTAGTAATAAAAAATACTTTTTACATCAGTAAGTGTATCTCGGCATCATTATTTGTAAAGGCTGTACTATATTCCATTGTATGGTTGCTCCATTCTTAACAATCCTATTTGTTAAGACATTTGACATTTAGGAAGTTTCTAACTTTATTGCCATTTAAGAAAATGTTCACAGAAACTCCTGGAATATACATCTTTTCCCATTTTGAGTATTTCTTTGGGGTTCATTTTTGTATGAGGATTTGCTGAACCACTTTTAGCCCTTTGCGCTCTCTGGGCTTGGCATTTGTGTGTGTTACGGACCCTCACAGCTGCCTGTCTAGGCAGCTTCACTGATGGAGCCTCAAATTCTTTGGTTGCTTATTAGAAAATGATAAATTTTAAACTCAAAGGAATGCATTGAACTTTTTTTTTCATCACAATCTTTTGGCTGTGTTTGTGCAGGCAAGCTGGAATAGGATATAGTCTAAAGAATTTGTTCACAGAAAAATTCAAGCCCCATACATATTTTTTCCTCAGAAGTATTTTTGTTGTGGTTTCCTCCTTAACTCTTGGGTCATTGGGAAGAAACAAACAAGAAAGCATGGCTTCACTTCCTTTCTACCGTTTACCTGACTAATGGACTCAGTCTAATGACTGAGCACTTCTAGGGAAGATATGAAAAGACATATTCTATATATTTCTAATTTTGAGTAGATATCTATCCAATAGAAGCACTTCGAATTAATCAGGAAAAAATGATCAGAATGTGACATATAATTGAATTCATGTTTTATTCTTCAAATAGTTCTTTTGCAGAATTTGGTATTTTTTTGGATCCACTAAAAAGTAAAGTTTGTGTCAGAGTCCTTTGTGATTGGTGTCAGGTAAAAATTGTCAGCATGACTCAGAATGTGATGGACTGTGGAAGATTGATTCCTCAGGAGAAAAATTGCTGAATGATTCTCAGAGATGGCAGAGAAGAGTATACATATTCGCCATTTAAAAAGATAATGTCAAAATGAAAGTCAAATTTCTTTAGGTGTTTCCTTAGTGACTGTCACCTTGATTTTTCATGTTCTATACTACTTTCCCCTTCCTAAATCAAAGAATTTTTTTTCCTGAAATATGCCTCTGTGTCCACCCTGAGTCTCTCTCCAGAGGCATCTTCCTTTCCCTTTAGTCTTTCCGCATGGGCAGGAGAGGGATGGGGTGGGGAGTGGGAGTTGAGACTTTGCATCTGGAGTAGCTTCTTACCTCCTGAATTCTGTAACCCTAAAACATTAACCTGGGGGGACAGGAATAATGATAGATGCATCAGTCTTTTTTTCCCTCTAGCATCAATTTCTTGAATCTATTAATAGTGACTTCATCATAGCATACAATTATGGCAAAGGCCGTAATCAGTGGAGCACTTTACGGACGGCAAATGTAATTGCTAGTTAATGTTTTGATCATGTCAGTAGAATTGGGAGACCGTTCAGGTTTCCCAGTTAAGCACAGGGGATTTGAAGGTGTTGCTGCCCTAGTAATAGGCAGTGCTTCTCCTCACTGCCATTCTGCAATAGACAATCTATAGAGCACAAAGCTGCAGTTATCTGTTGCATCTGTAGAAACTCTCCTGTGTCTAGAATCCATGAATTCTGGGCATCCCCCCACCCAACCTAACGATGCTGAAGCATATGGGAGGGCCCCAAGCACAAAGATACCCATAAAAGCCTGCGCTCTTAAGTAGATGTTGAGGATGCCAAGAGCTAACAGATTGGTGAGTTGGCTTCTCTTGGGATAAACGGTGAGATTTGTAGCAGTGAGTCCACTTGTCTTTCTGGATAATGATCCTTTCATACTTGACCATAAGATGTGGATGGCTACAATGTGGGAAAGAGGGGGATGGAATTGGGAGAAGACAGCAAAAATGTGTGTTGGAGGAAGGGATCTCTGATTTAAATTTGTATAAGTGTGCACATTTTTATGTTTCCTACTTTTATATTCTTTTAAGGAGACCAAAGGGCTTGAATCATAAAAAGAGCACACTTGTTAGTCATAACAAATAGTATACAAGACTTTGGAGCTGCCATCTTCTTAACCAGACATATATGTTCTCAAACCAGTTGGTCAGAAATGTGGGTGGCCCAGGAACCCCTGATTTTGTGGCTGAAGTGAGGGCAGTCTAGTGGGGAACTGTGCCCTTAACCTATGAAGTTTGACCTAATTTAGGTAATTAGCATCAGGGGTCAATTGCAATACTAAAAATAATTGGGGAAACATTGAAATAATACAATGTCTGGCACAGACTTGTTGCTTAAAAATGTTAAAGGGTTTTCAGTTAAACAGGACAAACTCATATTCTATACTGGAATGAAATGAAATGGATAAAATCTACAATTTTGTAGCATCTAACTATGGAAACACATTCAAAGTAATCATGAGTAGAGACAATTTATGCCAGAAATTTTGTCTTATAAAAATATTTGTCGGGCTTCCCTGGTGGCGCAGTGGTTGAGAATCTGCCTGCCAATGCAGGGGACACGGGTTCGAGCCCTGGTCTGGGAAGATCCCACATGCTGCGGAGCAGCTGGGCCCATGAGCCACAATTACTGAGCCTGCGCGTCTGGAGCCTATGCTCCGCAACAAGAGAGGCCGCGATAGTGAGAGGCCTGCGCACTGCGATGAAGAGTGGCCCCCGCTTGCCATAACTAGAGAAAGCCCTCGCACAGAAACAAAGACCCAACACAGCCATAAATAAATAAATATTAAAAAATATATATATTTGTCAAAGAAGAAGTGCTATGAATGAAGGCAAAAAGATAAATCCATGAAGATATCTGGCACGAAATATTTAAAATTTCACTATGAAGAAAATTAGAGTTGAGAACATCATCAGCAAGCAGAATTTACATTTACCAAATACTCCGGCACCAATAGGGAGAATATTTTCTCAGTTAAAACTTATTATGGCTCTTACTACAAAAAGAGTCAATTGACGATGTCAACAATGTCTAATTTATTAACCATAAAGTGTAACTTTCCAGAGGATTGCAGGCAATTTTTGAACAACTTAAAAATCATAAATCTATATTGAAAAAATCTTTGGAAAAATATCCCTTACATGATATGAAAGGCAGGTGTGGTTGAGAAACTGGATAGTGAAGGGAGCTATGTATTAGTTCACTCAGAATAAAAGCCAAGGTCCTTAGTATGGCCTTTGAGGCTCTCCTAAAGTGCTCAGGCCTCTTTTTCTCCATGACCCCTTCTCCTAACCCTCTCTCCTGGCTGACTCTGCTCCAACCACGCTCCCCTCTTTGTATTCTAGCTGGCATTCATACTCTTCAGACATGCTCTGCTGGCCATGGTCAAGAAGGTTGGTAGACCAGAAAACCCAAAAACATGTCTCAAGTCTCTGATGCTCTGAATGTGCCTTTTGTAATTATTTATTACAAAAATCATTTCCTACTCCCTTTTAGTTGGTTTGAACCACATGAAATTGCCAAATACTGGTGTTATAGAAAAGAGGAAGAGGTTAAATTAATTCCCCCAGTTGTCTAGTTTCAAGCTCTTCTAGAATAAATCAGCAAGTGCCAAGCAAAATGAAAGAGAATGCAATACAGTAGTAAGAAGATACAGACACTGAATAGAAATATTTATATATCACCACAGGAAGATGTATCTGTTCTTTTGTTTACTGACAGGTGTGGTTAAATCCACAGATTTTAATGTAATTAACCCCAGTTACCATGGGGCTAATTATCTAGCCTAGTTTTCATCAACTTTATCTTTCCTTAAACAAGAGGTTTCCACTGCTTCCTCCTCTCATCTCTTTCCATTTTTTCTCTGATGGCTCACTCCTGCTCCCAAACACTTTTACTTTTGAAATTTACTAGCGTTGCTTAGTTGCCAGGCTAACCAGCCTTTTCCCAGTCTTCACCCAGTTGTGCTTGAAGGGCTTTTAATAGGCGACCACTCACCAATTCAAACAATCCATTTTGGGTTTCCATGACGTATTCTTTCTCTCTTACAGTACTGTGACCCTTCTAATCTCTACCTCTTTGTAGAGAGAGATCGAATCTCTAATCTCTCTGTTCCCCCGGTCCACTAACAGCCCTTATTTTTGTTCTCTCTTCTGTGAGCTCATTTACCCTAATGGTTTGTGACCTCTGTAGCACTGACTACCTACTCTCTAAACTCAACCCTACACTCTGGCTCTCTGCTCTAAGACACATTTACAAACACTTACTGGAGCTACCTGCATTTAAAGTACCACCTTGGGCTTCCCTGGTGGCGCAGTGGTTGAGAATCTGCCTGCCAATGCAGGGGACACGGGTTCGAGCCCTGGTCTGGGACGATCCCACATGCCGCGGAGCAACTAGGCCCGTGAGCCACAACTACTGAGACTGCATGTCTGGAGTCTGTGCTCCGCAACAAGAGAGGCCGTGATAATGAGAGGCCCGTGCACCGTGATGAAGAGAGGCCCCCACTTGCTGCAACTAGAGAAAGCCCTTGCACAGAAACGAAGACCCAACACAGCCATAAATAAAGTACCACCTTGCTATCGACAGATGAATGGATAAAGAAGATGTGGTACATATATACAATGAAATATTACTCAGCCATGAAAAAGAATGAAATAATGCCATTTGCAGCAACATGGATGGAACTAGAGATTATCATACTAAGTGAAGTAAGTCAGACAAAGACAAATATCATCTGATATCACTTGTTTGTGGAATCTAAAAAAATGATACAAATGAACTTATTTACAAAACAGAAACAGGCTCACAGACATAGAAAACAATCTTACAGTTACCAAAGGGGAAATGGGGGGAGGGATAAATTAGGACTTTGGGATTAACATATACACACTATTATATATAAAATAGATAACCAGGAGGAGCTTCAAGATGCTGGAAGAGTAAGACGTGGAGATCACCTTCCTCCCCACAAATACATCAGAAATACATCTACGTGTGGAACTGCTCCTATAGAACACCCACTGAACACTGGCAGAAGACCTCAGACTTCCCAAAAGGCAAGAAACTCCCCACGTACCTGGGTAGGGCAAAAGAAAAAAGAAAAACAGAGACAAAAGAATAGGGACGGGACCTGCACCAGTGGGAGGGAGCTGTGAAAGAGGAAAGGTTTCCACCCACTAGGAAGCCCCTTCACGGGTGGAGACTGCGGGTGGAGGAGGGGGGAAGCTTGGGAGCCGCGGAGGAGAGCGCAGCCACAGGGGTGCGGAGGGCAAAGCGGTGACATTCACGCACAGAGGATCGGTGCCGAGCAGCACTCACCAGCCCGAGAGGCTTGTCTGCTCACCCGCCGGGGCGGGCGGGGCTGGGAGCTGAGGCTCGGGCTTCGGAGGTCGGATCGCAGGGAGAGGACTGGGGTTGGCTGCGTGAACACAGCCTGAAGGGGTTAGTGCGCCACAGCTAGCCGGGAGGGAGTCTGGGAAAAAGTCTGGAGCTGCCGAAGAGGCCAGAGACCATTGTTTCAGGTGTGCGAGGAGAGGGGATTCAGAGCGCCGCCTAAACGAGCTCCAGAGACAGGCGCGAGCCACGGCTATCAGCGCGGACCCCAGAGACGGGCATGAGACGCTAAGGCTGCTGCTGCCGCCACCAAGAAGCCTGTGTGCGAGCACAGGTCACTCTCCACACCTCCCCTCCCGGGAGCCTGTGCAGCCCGCCACTGCCAGGGTCCCATGGTCTAGGGACAACTTCCCCGGGAGAATGCATGGTGAGCCTCAGGCTGGTGCAACATCACGCCGGCCTCTGCCACCTAAGGCTCGCCCCGCATCCGTACGCCTCCCTGCCCCCTGCCTGAGTGGGCCACAGCTCACTAATCAGCTGCTCCTTTAACCCCATCCTGTCTGAGCAAGAACAGACGTCCTCAGGCAACCTACACGCAGAGGCAGTTCCAAATCCAAAGCTGGACCCCGGGAGCTGTGCGAACAAAGAAGAGAAAGGGAAATCTCTCCCAGCAGCCTCAGGAGCAGCGGATTAAATCTCCACAATCAACTGGATGTACCCTGCATCTGTGGAATACCTGAATAGACACCGAATCATCCCAAATTGAGGAGGTGGACTTAGGGAACAATGATATATATATATATTTCCCTTTTCCTCTTTTTGTGAGTGTGTATGTGTATGCTTCTGTGTGTGCTTGTGTCTGTATAGCTTTGCTTTTACCATTTGTTTTTTTTTTAGTATAGTTTTTAGCACTTGTTATCATTGGTGGATTTGTTTTTTGGTTTGGTTGCTCTCTTCTTTCTTTCTTTTTTTTTAATTTTTAAAATTTTTTAAATAATTATTTTCTATTTTTTATTTTAATAACTTTAGTTTATTTCATTGTATTTTCTTTTCTTTTCTTTCTTTCTTTCTTTCTTTCTTTTTTTCTCCCTTTTATTCTGAACCGTGTGGATGACAGGGACTTGGTGCTTCCGCCGAGTGTCAGGGCTGTGCCTCTGAAGTGGGAGAGCCAAGTTCAGGACATTGGTCCACCAGGGACCTCCCAGCTTCACGTAATATCAAATGGTGAAAAATTCCCAGAGATCTACATCTCAACGCCAAGACCCAGCTCCACTCAACGACCAGCAAGCTACAGTACTGGACACCCTATGCCAAAAAAATAGCAAGACAGGAACACAACCCCAACCATTAGCAGAGAGGCTGCCTAAAATCATACTGAGTTCACAGACACCCCAAAACACACCACCACATGCAGACCTGCCCACCAGAAAGACAAGATCCAGCCTCATCCACCAGAACACAGGCATTAGTTCCCTCCACCAGGAAGCCTAAACAACCCACTGAACCAGCCTTAGCCACTGGGGGCAGACACCGAAAACAACGGGAACTACGAACTGGCAGCCTGCGAAAAGGAGACCTCAAACACAGTAAGTTAAGCAAAATGAGAAGACAGAGAAACACACAGCAGATGAAGGAGCAAGGTAAAAACCCACCAGACCAAACAAATGAAGAGGAAATAAGCAGTCTACCTGAAAGAGAATTCAGAATAGTAAAGATGATCCAAAATCTTGGAAACAAAATGGGGAAAATACAAGAAACGTTTAACAAGGACCTAGAAGAACTAAAGAGCAAACAAACAATGAACAACACAATAAATGAACTTAAAAATTCTCTAGAAGGAATCAATAGCAGAATAACTGAGGCAGAAGAATGGATAAGTGACCTGGAAGATAAAATAGTGGAAATAACTACTGCAGAGCAGAATAAAGAAAAAATAATGAAAAGAATTGAGGACAGTCTCAGAGACCTCTGGGACAATATTAAATGCACCAACATTCAGATTATAGGGGTCCCAAAGAAGAAGAGAAAAAGAAAGGGACTGAGAAAATATTTGAAGAGATTATAGTTGAAAACTTCCCTAATATGGGAAAGGAAATAGTTAATCAAGTCCAGGAAGCACAAAGAGTCCCATACAGGATAAATCCAAGGAGAAACAGGCCAAGACACATATTAATCAAACTCTCAAAAATTAAATACAAAGAACAAATATTAAAAGCAGCAAGGGAAAAACAACAAATAACACACAAGGGAATCCTCATAAGGCTAACAGCTGATCTTTCAGCAGAAACTCTACAAGCCAGAAGGGAGTGGCAGGACATATTTAAAGTGATGAAAGGGAAAAACCTACAACCAAGATTACTCTACCCAGCAAGCATCTCATTCAAATTTGACAGAGAAATTAAAACCTTTAAAGACAAGCAAAAGCTAAGAGAATTCAGCACCAGCAAACAAGCTTTACAACAAATGCTAAAGGAACTTCTCTAGGTAGGAAACACAAGAGAAGGAAAAGACCTACAATAAAAAACCCAAAACAATTAAGGAAGTGGTAATAGGAACATACATATGAATAATTACCTTAAATGTAAATGGATTAAATGCTCCAACCAAAAGACATAGACTGGCTGAATGGATACATAAACAAGACCTGTATATATGCTGTCTACAAGACACCCACTTCAGACCTAGGGACACATACAGACTGAAAGTGAGGGGATGGAAAAAGATATTCCATGCAAATGGAAATCACAAGAAAGCTGGAGTAGCAATACTCATATCAGATAAAATAGACTTTAAAATAAAGAATGTTACAAGAGACAAGGAAGGACACTACATAATGATCAAGGGGTCAATCCAAGAAGAAGATATAACAATTGTAAATATTTATGCACCCAACATAGGATCACCTCAATACATAAGGCAAATGCTAACAGCCATAGAAGGGGAAATCGACAGTAACACAATCATAGTAGGGGACTTTTACACCCAGTTTTCACCAATGGACAGATCAACAAAACTGAAAATAAATAAGGAAACACAAGCTTTAAATGATACATTAAACAAGATGTATTTAATTGATAATTATAGGTCATTCCATCCAAAAACAACAGAATACACTTTCTTCTCAAGTGCTCATGGAACATTCTCCAGGATAGATCATATCTTGGGTCACAAATCAAGCCTTGGTAAATTTAAAATAATTGAAATCATATCAAGTATCTTTTCTGACCACAACGCTATCAATTACAGGAAAAAATCTGTAAAAAATACAGACACATGGAGGCTAAACAATACACTACTTAATAACCAAGAGATCACTGAAGAAATCAAAGGGGAAACAAAAAATCCTAGAAACAAATGACAATGAAAACACGATGACCCAAAACCTCTGGGATTCAGCAAAAGCAGTTCTAAGAGGGAAGTTTATAGCAATACAATCCTACCTTAAGAAGCAAGAAACATCTGAAATAAACAACCTAATCTTACACCTAAAGAAATTAGAGAAAGCAGAACAAAAAAAAAAAAAAACCCCAAAGTTAGCAGAAGGAAAGAAATCGTAAAGATCAGATCAGAAATAAATGAAAAAGAAATGAAGGAAACAAAGCAAAGATCAGTAAAACTAAAAGCTGGTTCTTTGAGAAGATAAACAAAATTGATAAACCATTAGCCAGACTCCTCACGAAAACAAGGGAGAAGACTCAAATCAATAGAAACAGAAATGAAAAAGGAGAATTAACAACTGACACTGCAGAAATACAAAGGATCATGAGAGATTACTACAAGCAGCTATATGCCAATAAAATGGACAACCTGGAAGAAATGAACAAATTCTTAGAAAAGCACAACCTTCCAAGACTGAACCAGGAAGAAATAGAAAATATAAACAGACCAATCACAAGCACTGAAATTGAAACTGTGATTAAAAATCTTCCAACAAACAAAAGCCCAGGACCAGATGGCTTCACAGGCAAATTCTATCAAACATTTAGGGAAGAGCTAACACCTATCCTTCTCAAACTTTTCCAAAATATAGCAGAGGGAGGAAAACTCCCACACTCATTCTACGAGGCCACCATCACCCTGATACCAAAACCAGACAAAGATGTCACAAAGAAAGAAAACTACAGGCCAATATCACTGATGAACATAGATGCAAAAATTCTCAACAAAATATTAGCAAACAGAATCCGACAGCACATTAAAAGGATCATACACCATGATCAGGCGGGGATTATCCCAGGAATGCAAGGATACTTCAATATACGCAAATCAGTCAATGTGATACACCATATTAACAAATTGAAAAATAAAAACCATATGATCATCTCAATAGATGCAGAAAAAGCTTTCAACAAAATTCAACACACATTTATGATAAAAACCCTCCAGAAAGTAGGCATAGAGGGAACTTACCTCAACATAATAAAGGCCATATATGCCAAACCCACAGCCAACATCGTCCTCAATGGTGAAAAACTAAAACCATTTCCACTAAGATCAGGAACAAGACAAGGTTGCCCACTCTCACCTCTATTATTCAACATTGTTTTGGAAGTTTTAGCCACAGCAATCAGAGAAGAAAAAGAAATAAGAGGAATCCAAATCAGAAAAGAAGAAATAAAGCTGTCACTGTTTGCAGATGACATGATACTATACATAGAGAATCCTAAAGATGCTACCAGAAGACAACTAGAGCTAATCAATGAATTTGGTAAAGTAGCAGGATACAAAATTAATGCACAGAAATCTCTTGCATTCCTATACACTAATGATGAAAAATCTGAAAGTGAAATTAAGAAAACACTCCCATTTACCATTGCAACAAAAAGAATAAAATACCTAGGAATAAACCTACCTAGGAGACAAAAGACTTGTATGCAGAAAACTATAAGACACTGATGAAAGAAATTAAAGATGATACAAACAGATGGAGAGATATACCATGTTCTTGGATTGGAAGAATCAACATTGTGAAAATGACTATATTACCCAAAGCAATCTACAGATTCAATGCAATCCCTATCAAACTACCAATGGCATTTTTCACAGAATTAGAACAAAAAATTTCACACTTTGTATGGAAACACAAAAGACCCCGAATACCCAAAGTAATCTTGAGAAAGAAAAACAGAGCTGGAGGAATCAGGCTCCCTGACTTCTGACTATACTACAAAGCTACAGTAATCAAGACAGTGTGGTGCTGGCACAAAAACAGAAATATAGATCAATGGAACAGGATAAAAATCCCAGAGATAAACCCACACACATATGGTCACCTTATATTTGATAAAGGAGGCAAGAATACACAATGGAGAAAAGACAGCCTCTTCAATAAGTGGTGCTGGGAAAAATGGACAGCTACAGGTAAAAGAATGAAATTAGAACACTCCCTAACACCATACACAAAAATAAACTCAAAATGGATTAAAGACCTCAATGTAAGGCCAGACACTATAAAACTCTTAGAGGAAAACATAGGCAGAATGCTCTATGACATAAATCACAGCAAGATCCTTTTTGACCCACCTCCTAGAGAAATGGAAATAAAAACAAAAATAAACAAATGGGACCTAATGAAACTGAAAAGCTTTTGCACAGCAAAGGAAACCATAAACAAGATGAAAAGACAACCCTCAGAATGGGAGAAAATATTTGCAAACAAAGCAACTGACAAAGGATTAATCTCCAAAATTTACAAGCAGCTCATGCAGCTCAATATCAAAAAAACAAACAACCCAATCCAAAAATGGGCAGAAGACCTAAATAGACATTTCTCCAAAGAAGATATACAGATTGTCAACAAACACATGAAAGAATGCTCAACATCATTAATCATTAGAGAAATGCAAATCAAAACTACAATGAGATATCATCTCACACCGGTCAGAATGGCCATCACCAAAAAATCTACAAACAATAAATGCTGGAGAGGGTGTGGAAAAAAGGGAACCCTCTTGCACTGTTGGTGGGAATGTAAATTGATACAGCCATTATGGAGAACAGTATGGAGGTTCCTTAAAAAACTAAAAATAGAACTACCATACGACCCAGCAATCCCACTACTGGGCATATCCCATTACCCTGAGAAAAGCATAATTCAAAAAGAGTCATGTACCAAAATGTTCACTGCAGCTCTATTTACAATAGCCAGAACATGGAAGCAACCTAAGTGCTCATCAACAGATGAATGGATAAGAAGATGTGGCACATATATACAATGGAATATTACTCCCCCATAAAAAGAAACGAAATTGAGTTATTTGTAGTGAGGTGGATGGACCTAGAGTCTGTCATACAGAGTGAAGTAAGTCAGAAAGAGAAAAACAAATACCGTATGCTAACACATATATATGGAATCCAAAAAAAAAAAAAAAGGTCATGAAGAACCAGGGGCAAGTTGGGAATAAAGACGCAGACCTACCAGAGAATGGACTTGAGGACACGGGGAGGGGGAAGGGTAAGCAGGGACAAAGTGAGAGAGTGGCATGGACATATGTACACTATCAAATGTAAAATAGATAGCTAGTGGGAAGCAGCTGCATAGCACAGGAAGATTAGCTCGGTGCTTTGTGACCACTTAGTGGGGTGGGATAGGGAGGGTGGGAGGGAGGGAGGTGTAAGAGGGAAGAGATATGGGGATATATGCATATGTATAGCTGATTTACTTTGTTATATAGCAGAAACTAACATAGCATAGTAAAGCAATTATGCTCTAATAAAGATGTTAAAAAAAAAAAAGATAGCCAACAAAGACCTACTGTATAGCACAGGGAACTATATTCAATATCTTGTAATAACCTATAATGGAAAAGACTCTGAAGAAGAATACATATATATCATTGTAAAACAACTATACTTCAATAAAAATAAAGAGTAAAAAATTAAAAATAAATTACCACCATTTGCTCTCCAAATCAATGTAGCAAAATTGAATTCCAAAGCACTTCCCTTTCCCAGTCATCTCATTTCTCTCTTGGGAGTTATTTCAATCTTCCAGGCAACAGAGACTTCAACCCAAAAGAAAAATTTAATTAATAGGAAACTGAAGTCATTATCTTTTCTCCAAAATATTTTCTGCTTTCAGCTTCTTTGTGTCTTCCCTGTATACTCCTGTGTCCCTGCATATGTGGTTGTCCAACAGCATCCTTCCATTTCTAATCCTCCAAATGTGCTCTGTTTCCCCACACCATTCCCTCGACTTGATTTCTGTGCAAGTCATCTCATCTTCACTGAGTAATCCTACTCATTCCTCAAGGCCCAGCTCAAATCTCATCCAGAGCCTCTGGCCAGAATAACTTTTACCTGACACTCACCTGCATTCCTTTAGCACTGAAGTCTTTGGGGATAGAGATATTTCCATACCTGGCTCTCTCTACAGCTCCGTGGTGAGTCCCTAGAGAGCTGAATCCAGGTCTGATTCTTATGTCTTTTAATCCCAAACAGCATCCAGGTGATGTTTATTAAATATTTTTAATTGAAATATAGTTAATTCACAACGTTGTGTTAGTTTCAAGTGTACAGCAAAGTGACTCAGTTATACATACACATATATATTCTTTTTCAGATTCTTTTCCATTATAGGTTATTATAAGATATTGTGTATAGTTCCCTGTGCTATACAGTAGGTCCTTGTTTAAATATTGTTTTAATGGAATAGGATGGAGTCTCCTAGGCGGGGTCTACAGAATAATGAGGCTGATTCTTGCTTAAGCATTTTGAAGCCTTCTTCCGCCTTATTACCTGCAATTAAACGTTAATGAAGGGACTTCCCTGGTGGTCCAGCAGTTAAGACTCTGCGCTTCCAATGCAGGGGGCCCGGGTTCGATCCCTGGTCAGGGAACTAGATCCCACATGCCACAACAATAAATCCCGCACACAGCAATGAAGATCCTGCGTGCCACAACTAAGACCTGGTACAGCCGGAAAAATAAATAAGTATTTTTAAAAAGTTAATGAAGAATCACTGGAAGAATGCATAAAGCATAGCTAATAATGTAAGAGGAATGACAGCCTAGCTAAAGACCCAGGCACACATTCACATACCATTAACTAGTCCTTTAACCGTTGTCTCCTGAATTACTGGACACGTAGAAACTGAAGAGTTACACATGCGGGAACTTATCAGAAAAAAGAATACCTGACCAGACTTCCAGCCTTAGTTAGAACAAATATCTCCTGCCAGAGCCTGCCAGGGTATTTGTTCATTCTTCCAGATCGCTTGCAGGAGGAGCTCTGATGACAGGCTGGAGCTCGTGTCTTCGCTGTCCTTACGAAAGGCATTACTGATGAGTGCGCCAAGCCCAGGATTCAGAGACGGGATTCTCTGATACTGTTCTCTGCAGGGCCGGCCTCAAGCTAACTATGGATTCAATTGCCTTCACCTGTCCTCAGCGCTGCCCAAAGTTCCTTCTTACCCAACCCCTCCCCTGACTCTCTCTCTCTATACCTCTGCAAGATGCCTTTACCCATCACTGGTTGAAAAAGGGTTGCGGATACAGGGAGGAGAAATTGGAAAGGGGCTAATTTTTAAATAGAAAAAATACATGTATTATACATGTATCAATACGTATTTTTTTAAAGTCAAAGAATATTCCAAGGTTAGTAACTAAAAAAGCACAGTCACTTGCCTCTTTTCTTCCTCATCTCCTTCTTGTACCACCCAGATGCAACCACTTTCAACTATTTTAGCAGTTTATCCTGGCATTTACCTCCATGTCTAAATAATCTGCTTATGAGCCTATTTAGCTTTGCTTTTGGATATGGAACATTATCAATCGGTTTTCTATGAATGTAATTTAATAAGTTTAGAACCCAACCTCCACCTTCCCAACACACACACACTTCTGCTAAACCCTCAAAATGGCTGTATCACAACTGGACGCAAAAATAGTGTTTTTATGAGCTCCGTCACATAGTGTATTATGGTTATGTTTTCTTTCGTATTCAACTTTTTGGGTTTTGTCTAAGTTAATAAATGCCTTGTTTTTTAATGCTTATTTTAATTTTAACTAACTAAATCAGCTCCAAACTTCTCAAAAGAAATTCTCACAGTGTAGGCAAGAAATCAAGTCATCGGACTTGCCTGGTGGCTCAGTGGTTAAGAATCCGCCTGCCAATGCAGGGGACACGGGTTTGAGCCCTGGTCTGGGAAGATCCCACATGCCATGGAGCAGCTAAGCCCTTGCGCCACAACTACTGAGCCCACGTGCCACAACTACTGAAGCCCATGTGCCCAGAGCCTGTGCTCCGCAGCAAGAGAAGCCACCACAATGAGAAGCCCGCACACCAAAATGAAGAGTAGCCCCTGCTCACCGCAACTAGGGAAAGCCTGCGCGCAGCAATGAAGACCCAACGCAGCCATAAATAAATAAATAAATAAGTTTATTAAAAAAAATCAAGTCATCTATCAGTTACTTTTTTTCTTTCTTTCTTGGGTCTCCCTTCTGAAGTCTCCTGCGTCAATCTGGTCTAATTGCTCTTGAGACCAACTACACAGCATTGTTCTGGGTCCACCCTCACTCGCATCCTAGGAATTTCCTTTGTCTCTCTCCTATGTTGGGTGCTCTATTTCTGAGTTCCATGTATTTCTCTTTCTTGTTTTTTGCCCTCATTTTGGTGAGGCACACCTTCCAGTAGCTTTCAGAGGAAGGTGAATAGGAGATACCTATTTTAAAAATTATTTTTTATTGAAGTCTAGTTGATTTATAATGTGTTAATTACTGCTGTACAGCAAAGTGATTCAGTTATACATATATATACATTCTTTTTTTAATATATTCTTTCCCATTATGGTTTATCACAGGATATTGAATATAGTTCCCTGTGCTATACAGTAGGACGTTGTTGTTTATCCATTCTATATATAGAAGCTTACATCTGCTAACTGCAACCTCCCACTCCATCCCTCCCCCAACCCACTCCACTTTGGCAACCACCGGTCTGTCTCTATGTATGTAATTTTGTTTCTGTTTCACAGATAGGTCCATTTGTATCATATTTTAGATTCCACATATAAGTGATATCATATGTTATTTGTCTTTCTCTTTCTGACTTACTTCACTTAGTATGATCATCTCTAGTTGCTTCCATATTGCTGCAAATGGCATTGTTTTGTTCTTTTATGTGGCTGAGTAGTATTCCATTGTATATATGTACCACATCTTCTTTATCCATTCATCTGTCGATGGATAGTTAGGTTGTTTCTATGTCTTGGCTATTGTGAATAGTGCTGCTATGAACATAGAGGTGCATGTATCTTTTTGAATTATAGCTTTGTCTGGGTATATGCCCAGGAGTGGGATTTCTGGATCATATGGTAATTCTGTTTTTAGTTTTCTGATGAAACTCCATACTGTTTTCCACAGTAGCTTCACCAGCTTACATTCCCACCAACAGCGTAGGAGGGTTCCCTTTTAGGAGATACATTTCTTAAGAGCTTGCTTGTCTTAAAGTGTCTTTATTCTATGTCCTACTTAATTGATAGTATTTTAAGGGTTATATTTCTGGGTTGAAAATAATTTCTGCTCAGAAGTCTATTGCTTTTGAGAAGTCCATTGCTATTTGGTTAGCTGTCTCTTGTATGTGAGCTGTTCCTTCTCTCCTCCCCTGGGCGCTATCAAATTTTCTTTCTCTAAATCAAGATATTCCAAAGTGCAATTATAGAAATTCAGAATTAAATCTTCTACATCATTTGACCCCTTGCTTAAATTTTTTTTCCTTTCTTTTATAAGGATTTGTTTTTAATAACTGCAATTTGCTAAAAGCTTCAAAAGCTGAAAATTTGGGCACTTTATACATGAAATACCACCTCCTAAAACCAGAAGGAGTAAGCACACTTCATTTTAGCAGCCTGCATACTGTCCTTGAAAAGGTCTGGGGAAAGGTCAGGAAAAGAGAGAGGGTGATCATCGGTTATTGTCTAGATTTAGCCACAAGTTAAGATGAGAGGTCTGTTTCCTGCAAATGCATCTCACATGCTACCAAGTGAGAGCATGACAGATGTTGCAAAGTCAAAGTAAAGGTCAACCAATCCCATATAGGCCGATTTTAAAGTAACTATTACTACTAGTGGTACTTTATTACAAATGAAAATAATCTGGAAAAATGGTAAACTAGATCAAAGTGCAGTGGGACTGTTCTAATCAAACTAGGATGTATGGCCACTTTAAATATAGGGCATCTTTAATATTATTGCAAAGAGATCTGTTGCAGAATTTATGGAAGGAGGGTTATATCCTGAAATGTGTATTGGATATCTCTGTAAATAGCTCTGGCCTGAGCATTCTGAAAAAACACAAAACAGAGATGAGAGATTCATAAGGGAAGAGGAGGGTTGCTTGGCTAGAGGAGAGGCGCATAGAAAGTCATGCAGGTTGGGCTGTTGCTAGAGGTAAATGCCGTGGATTCATCCTGTAATGGTTTGAACAAAACTTCAACCACAATGTGGATATTTCATACCCTCTTAGTGCTATAAACAGATGTCCCAGTTGGTTGAGGGCTCAGAAAACAGCAAATTTAATGAAATGGCAACTTTCAAATGAAGTCTCTAGTTTGCATGGAGTGAGACCTACTTACTAAGTTGCCAGCTTCTAAAAAGGCTAATACTGGGGCTTCCCTGGTGGCGCAGTGGTTGAGAGTCTGCCTGCTAATGCAGGCAACACGGGTTCGAGCCCTGGTCTGGGAAGATCCCACATGCCGCGGAGCAGCTGGGCCCGTGAGCCACAACTACTGAGCCTGCGCGTCTGGAGCCTGTGCTCCGCAAAAAGAGAGGCCGTGACAGTGAGAGGCCTGCGCACCATGATGAAGAGTGGCCCCCGCTTGCTGCAACTAGAGAAAGCCCTTGCATAGAAACGAAGACCCAACACAGCCAAAAATAAATAAATAAATTAAAAAAAAAAAAAAAGGCTAATACTTTTTCTGAAGAGTTAGAAAAACCTCGTGGACCCTGTGTGAGCACCAACTGGGTTCTGTGAATTGACACATGGTGCTTTTTCTTGAGAAAGCCAACACTGCCTCTTTGTTCACCAAGGGCAGCGGCATATCTGAGGTCAAGGAAAAGCTTGACAAAAAGGTTTCATTACGGTGACTTCTATAAAAAGAGAGAAAAATATGTTCACTTGAACTCTGAAACAGATGTTTCAAAACTGGGGAGTTGTTTTAGGACTACTTATCTACCTACTTAAATCTATACTATGCATGTTCTTCTTATGTGCCGGGCATTGTACTTGCTGCTGGTTAACAAGGCAGACAAGGTTCCTGCCTTCATGAAGTTTTGAGATGAATACAAGGAAATATTTCTTTGAGTGGAGGTAATTCTAAGGCATTCATTACTTGTCCTTCTTCCCTTCCAACAAGTTGCACATTTCAAGTATAGATTGGTGCCAAGAGGAACAGATTTTTGAGGAGTAAGGGATGTTTGAGAAGTACATTCCTCATCAGACTGATTTAATGGAAGAAAACTATTTAACTCATTGATATAAATAAACAATAGTTATAATGATAAAAATAATTTATTGGGTGTTTTCCATGTGCCAGATGCTGTGTTAGGAGCTTTCCATGGATTATTTCATTCAGTCTTCTCAACAATCCCATATGGTAGGCACTCTTTTTATCTCTATCTTTTTAAAAGAAGAAAAGTGATTTACAAAAAGGTTAGGTAACTTACTTGCTCTGGGGGCATTTATAGTGTATGGATGAACCAAGAACCAAACCTAGAGAGTCTGACTCTGAAATGTCAGTCTTAACTCCAAACATCCCCTGCTTCCATCAGATTCAGGCTAAGTGGCATCCATTTGTGTGGTCACTGTGGATCGGTCTGCATAGTCACTCTTTTCAGATGCTGGCATGGAGTGAAGGTGTTACTGAAGGGTCTGAAAGGTCTAGTCAACCACTGTTTGGAGCATCACCTTTCATCTAGTACTGTCCTTATTCATGACACATGGATGTATTGTCTCTGTCTTGTCAATGCCTCTCTGAGGAACCTCTGTCCAAGAGTCCTAGCATCTGAAAAATGGGCATATACCTACTCAACAGAACCCAGTTAGAAGAAGAAAAGTTTCAATCCCAATTTTTTTTTTAACATCTTTATTGGAGTATAATTGCTCTACAATGGTATGTTAGTTTCTGCTTTATAACAAAGTAAATCAGCCATACATATACATATGTTCCCATATCCCCTCCCTCTTGCGTCTTCCTCCCACCCTCCCTATCCCACCCCTCTAGGTGGTCACAAAGCACCGAGCTGATCTCCCTGTGCTATGTGGCTGCTTCCCACTAGCTACCTATTTTACATTTGGTAGTGTATATATGTCCATGCCACTCTCTCACTTTGTCCCATCTTACCCTTCCCCCTCCCTGTGTCCTCAATTCCATTCTCTACATCTGCGTCTTTATTCCTGTCCTGCCCCTAGGTTCTTCAGAACCTTTTTTTTTTTTTTTTTTGGTTCCATATATATGTGTTAGCATACGGTATTTGTTTTTCTCTTTCTGACTTACTTCACTCTGTATGACAGACTCTAGGTCCATCCACCTCACTACAAGTAACTCAGGTTCGTTTCTTTTTATGGCTGAGTAATATTCCATTATATAAATGTGCCACACCTTCTTTATCCATTCATCTGTCAGTGGACACTTAGGTTGCTTCCATGTCCTGGCTATTGTAAATAGAGCTGCAATGAACATTGTGGTACACGTCTCTTTTTGAATTATGGTTTTCTCAGGGTATATGCCCAGTAGTGGGATTGCTGGGTTATATGGTAGTTCTATTTTTAGTTTTTTAAGGAACCTCCATACTGTTCTCCATAGTGGCTGTATCAATTTACATTCCCACCAACAGTGCAAGAGGGTTCCCTTTTCTCCACACCCTCTCCAGCATTTATTGTTTGTAGACTTTTTGATGATGGCCATTCTGACTGGTATGAGGTGATACCTCATTGTAGTTTTGGTTTGCATTTCTCTAATGATTAATGATGTTGAGCATTCTTTCATGTGTTTGTTGGCAATCTGTATATCTTCTTTGGAGAAATGTCTATTTAGGTCTTCTGCCCATTTTTGGATTGGGTTGTTTGTTTTTTGATATTGAGCTGCATGAGCTGCTTGTAAATTTTGGAGATTAATCCTTTGTCAGTTGCTTTGTTTGCAAATATTTTCTCCCATTCTGAGGATTGTCTTTTCATCTTGTTTATGGTTTCCTTTGCTGTGCAAAAGCTTTTCAGTTTCATTAGGTCCCATTTGTTTATTTTTGTTTTTATTTCCATTTCTCTAGGAGGTGGGTCAAAAATGATCTTGCTGTGACTTATGTCATAGAGTGTTCTTCCTATGTTTTCTTCTAAGAGTTTTATAGTGGCTGGTCTTACATTGAGGTCTTTAATCCATTTTGAGTTTATTTTTGTGTATGGTGTTAGGGAGTGTTCTAATTTCATTCTTTTACCTGTAGCTGTCCATTTTCCCCAGCACCACTTATTGAAGAGGCTGTCTTTTCTCCATTGTGTATTCTTGCCTCCTTTATCAAAAATAAGGAGACCATATGTGCGTGAGTTTATCTCTGGGCTTTCTATCCTGTTCCATTGATCTATCCCAATTTGCTTTCACGTCAATTAAATATGCTATGTCAAAGAGATGGAAGTTGGCTCATAAATGGCTCATCAGTTGGCTCATATTAGTGGTACTAAATATCAGCTTGAAAAGCACCAGCGCGTGTTCAGAGTATAGAAGGCTGAGATGTAATCACTTATAACTCCTCTGTCTGTGTGTGTGCGTGTGTGCGTCAGTGTGTTATTGTGTGAGTCAAGCAAGTGTCACAAATACTAAATTATTCAATTAGGCAGCAGAAGATTAAGTCCATAAAATGTGCTAACGTGACACATTATTTCACAACTTTAGGATGGCTTTCTGGGATTCTCCAACATGACAAAAATACTTATTAACTTTTACTGCAGCTTGTCTTAAGATTGAAGTAGAGCCAGCTAATAAATAATTCAAGAAAGAAGTGGTGGGGGGAGGGAACACAAGTTGGAAGTCAATGTTCTTGAGCAGTGATTTTGCCTTTGTAATCTACTTTGTTACTGTCCTAAATTCTCCTCAGACATACAAATAAGCTCTCTTATTCTTATTAATCACTTGACAATAATGCCTACTATTTACTGAGTTCTATTCTGATGAATAAACCGTGTTTTAAAGAAATAAGTTTTATGCAATACAATAATTTATTGTATATTATTGTTATATGCTATTTATTATTCATATATTATTTGTTACATATTAAACATTGGAAACACTCCACATGCTCAAAAATTGGGAAATGAGTTAGGTAAACTAGGATACAGCCACTTAATGAAATATCATCTAGCTGTTGATGCTAGCAAAGAGTTTTTTTTTTACAAACAAGTAAAAATATTATGTTAAATGAATAAATTAAATTAAAACTTGTTTATATAATCTAATGTTTGTGAAATACCCATAGAAAAAAGGCTGGAAGGAACATTCCAGAACGTTAAGATTGTTTGCCTCTGGGTTACAATATATGGATGTGAGCTTTATTCCCTTCTTTTTTTTGCTATTCTTTCTGTGTTATTCATATTCTCTGGCATAAGTGTTATTTTCATAATCTCAAACCAAACTAAAAAATCTCATTTAAGAGACATTTGAGGGACTGCCCTGGCGGTGCAGTGGTTAAGAATCCACCTACCAATGCAGGGGATATGGGTTCGAGCCCTGGTCCGGGAAGATCCCACATGCTGGGGAGCAGCTAAGCCTGTGTGCCACAACTACTGAGCTGCGCTCTAGAGCCCGCGAGCCACAACTACTGAGCCCGCATGCCACAACTACTGAAGCCTGCGTGCCTAGAGCCAGTGCTCCACAACAAGAGAGGCCGCCACAATGAGAAGGCCGCTCACTGCAACAAAGAGTAGCCCCCACTTGCCGCAACTAGAGAAAGCCCACGCGCAGCAACGGAGACCCAACGCAGCCAAAATTAATTAACTAATTAATTTTAAAAAAGAGAGACATTTGAATTATTCTTAAGTACCAGTGGAAACTTTAATTACCAGAGTCACCATTATGTTTGGGTATTTAAAACAGTTTCAATATCATGCAATTTTAGTACTTTCAGTAAATGTGATTTGTTCAAAGTATGAAAAAGATATGGGTTAATTATGGCTTTTTATCCAAATTCCATTTATGGCAAAAGAATCCAGAGGGCCTGGATTGCATGTAGACTTCCTGTTGAGCTTGCCCTGGGTGAGTGTGATGCTGGGAGCACAGTGATAGACAATGCCCTCTGCTTGCTGCTCACGTTCTGTCTCCCTGCACCTGGCTCACTCCCACTCCCACTGGTTCAGGTCCTGCTGAGAGGTCGTTCTTTCAGGGAAGTCTTCCCATGCTTCTCTTCTCACTTACCACTCAGGTCTCAGAGGAAGTGACCTGCTAAAAGCACCCTGCCAGCGCCTTACATTTCTTCAGGGAGCCCTTTCCGTGGTGTGATTGTATCTCCGTGTAATTTATGTCCACCTGTCCTCCTGCTGCACTTGACGCTCCATGAAGGGAGGTGCTGTGTCTGTGTGGCTCCCTGTTGCCCTCTGAGCACCTGGCACAGAGTCCAGTACATAAGAACTCAGTACCTATTTGTTGCATGAACAAGTGGATCCATCACATTTTTAGATGCCAGGTGTAAATTTCAAACGTGTAAAAATCCCCATGCCATTGAAATCGTACTTGAAGGAGAAGCCCGGGAACTGGATCATGATAGGAGTTGGACATGGAGTGGAAAAGTGAGGGTTGTGCCTTCTTTCAGACACATTAGCAGTAAGAGTGTGTGTTAGTCTATCAACCATATTCTTTTATTCTTTTTTTTTTTAAATTTATTTATTTTTATATATTAAAAAAATTTTTTTTTTTTTGGCTGTGTTGGGTCTTCGTTTCTGTGCGAGGGCTTTCTCTAGTTGCGGCAAGTGGGGGCCACTCTTCATCGCGGTGCGCGGGCCTCCCACTACGGCGGCCCCTCTTGTTGCAGAGCACAGGCTCCAGACGCGCAGGCTCAGTCGTTGTGGCTCACGGGCCCAATCGCTCCGCGGCATGAGGGATCCTCCCAGACCAGGGCTCGAACCCATGTCCCCTGCATTGGCAGGCAGATTCTCAACCACTGCGCCACCAGGGAAACCCCTATCAATCATATTCTTTTAGTCAAAGCTGAGGTTTAGTAATAGTATAGCATTCTGCCTGCGTAGGAAAGCAAACTACTTGGGTTTGCATTCCAGCTAGGCATTTACTATATCCGTGAATATGGCATGTTATTTAATACCCTTATGCCTTAGTTTCTTCGTCTGTATAATGAGCTATAGTACCAATTAAGGTTATTGTAAAGAAAAAATGAGATAAAGCACATACAGAGCTGAACACAGTCCTGGAATACTGTAGGTGTTCACTAAGTCTCTTTAACAGCAGCAGTATTGTTATTATTAATAAATTTTTAGGGACTTCCCTGGTGGCCCAGGGGTAAAGAATCCACCTTATAATGCAGGAACGCAGGTTCGATCCCTGGTCGGGGAACTAAGATCCCACATGCCGCGGGACAACTAAGCCCACTCACCACAACTACTGAGCTCTCGCGCCTCAACTAGAGCTGGCGTGCCGCAAACTACAGAGCCCATACGCTCTGGAACCCGCGCGCCACGATTAGAGAAGAGAAAACCCCGCACGCCACAAGTGGAGAGAAGCCCGTGCACCGCAGCGAAAGATCCTGCATGCCACAACTAAGACCCGATGCAGCCATAAATAAATAATAAATCTTTAAAAAAATAAATTTTTAATTTCTAAAGTCGTTACCAATTTTCTGAGACAAATTCTCAGTGACCACTAGATGGCATTAAGGTTAATTTAAAATATACACAGTGTGGTCCTTCTTCATATCTAAAAACATGCAATGAAAAGCAATTTCATACATTTTGATTTATAAGACCTGATTTAATAACTAAAGATTTTTCAGTATTTTATGTAGGAAAATCCTTGAAGGGATCATATTTGATTCAGCTATATTTCCATTAAGGGCTCACCAGGCTTCTTCGGTTTTTCTTGAATTAAGACATTTATTATTGTGTGTTCTTAACGATGCTGTAAAGTAAATGGCCATTTCGGTGCACTGAAAACAAAATTACTGTTTTGTAGCCATGGTGGCATGTACCGATGGTCAGCAATGTGCCAAACTCGGTGGTGAGCAGGATGGCAGGTTCTGTGTGTGGTTTGAGCGGGGAGTTGAAGACAATAAGATAGTGATTATGTGTGAAGCAGATGAGTGTATAAGGGAAATGCCTGGGTGCACCCAGGGGGAAGCCCACTCACTCCCTACCCTGCTCAAGGATGCTGTACTATGAGGCAGGTCCTGTTGCTTCCTCAGCTTTGCAGAACGCAGTATATGAGCAGCAAAAATGCAAATATAACTGTCCTCCTCAAAGACGCTCTGGTGGGCTTAATAATTCAGGATTGCTAAATTTTTTGTTGGTTACCCAAGCATTAATTTGTGAATGTTATCTAAGGTGTTGTAGAAGAACTATGTATTTAGGACATTTGCTTGTCGCTTAGATGACAAGCAAACTTTGATGGGGTGGGTGGCTATGAGCATAGAGGTACACGAAGGTTAACTGAGGGGAAAGATTAGTTTTGTCATAATGGCCAATGAACCTGAGTTGGGGAACCATCAATTTGGCAATTTTGTTCATTGTTAGAGGTGGATTGCCAAATGGTTCAGCTCACCTGTGAACTCCATAGGGGCAGCAAAGGCGTGTATATGTCACCTCTGAATCTTCAAAGCAGAACATAGTTCCTACAGAGAGCATAGTATACATTCAATAAATGTTGGTTGAATAATGAGTAATAAAATATCCAGTCAATTAGACTAAATAAAAGAATCCTATTGTAGGTCAACAAGGGGGGTTTTTGGTCAAGTTGTTATAGGATGTTTGTAAGAAGACACTCCGCTTTCAATCCAAATATATAAGAGAATATAAAATATGAACCAAAAATACGAAAAGGGATCAAAAGGCAAAGTCGAGTTGAAAAATAAGGTAAAGAGTTACGTGAACCAGAAATGGAACACAATGACAAAGCAGTGAATGAGGCTGAAGATATAGAATACTGGGCTCCCTGTGTAGGAGCAAGCAGTAGATTTGTGAGCTTTGCTCCTGGGGAAAACAAAGAAAATGTTCTCCTTGTGGGATGGGGAATTGGGCCCAGGCTCACTGCTTGCATTTAACTCCCAAAAGTCTTGATCAGAATTATTAAAAATGTACTTTAACAAGAAGAAAAGTGAACCCACTACAATCTAGACATCTAGCCCTTAGTCTTACAGACTTAAAAAAATGTTGGGGTTTTTTTTCTTTAATATTTAATTTTTTACATTTATTTTTGGCTGTACCGCATGGCATGTGGGATCTTAGTTCCGTGACCGGGGATTGAACCCACACCCCCTGCAGTGGAAGCACAGGGTCTTAACCACTGGACTGCAGGGAAGTCCCTGTTGGTTTTTGTTGGTTTGTTTGTTTGTTTTTTAGCAAATTTAGAAAGGAATCATCACTCATGGGAGTGATTCATGTAAGCCAAGGCCCCAGACATTGATATAAAAAAAAAAAAAAAATCCCCAGAAAACCTAAACTGCAGGTACAGCTAGAAATAATAGATGGCCAAGTCACTCTCTCCTTTGTTGGTATACTACCCAGGAAGTCAAATTATAATCAGAAGTTTGCTTAGTGAGCATGAGATCAGAGTAAGGGGAATTATTAATAGGATTGAAATGATTGAAAAGTTTTATGGTAGAGGTTGGCGAACTTTTCTGTAAAGGGTCAGAGAGTAAATATTTTAGGCTTTGTCAAGACTACACACTGTTGCCGTTATAATGCAAAAGGAGCCATAGATAATGGGTAAATGAATGGACATGGCTGTGGTCCAATAAAACTTTATTTACAAAACAGGATCTGGCCTTTGAGCTATAGTTTACCAACCCCTGTTATGCGGCACCAGGTCCTGCATGTCTGATGTATCCCTCTCCATCTCCATCATGTTGATAGAGATACAGTCTGTTTACATGAGGTGCCACATTCGTGAATCAGGGCTTTCTCTCCCTTAATTAAGCAGAGACGATATTAGTGTCTGTGACTTGGCTTTTTGCAGGCCTCTATGGCCCCCTCCCCCTCATGATTAAGACTTTCTTTAGATGTGATCATTCTCCAACTAGATTAGAGTCAAATGTTATCGGTTTAGGAGGCTTTCTGTCTTTTTAAGGTGACTTTGCACGTCTCTGTTTCGGTTCACTTTGAGTTTAACTCTCAGGGGATGTTTTATTTCCTAATTCCCCACTGGTCCCTGGTCCTCTCATTTCCCAGTTCTAAGAGGTTATTCATGATTGCCCGCACATGGATCCTGCAATGGCAGCTCAGGGTGTAGATCCAAGCAAAGGGAACTGTTGAGGCATGGATGTCAGTTGATGCTTGAGATGCTTATTTGTCCCAGCTGTATGGTTTCAGGAAAACTGCCTTAAATTTTATAGCTCCCAGAGCCCTCCTTGTCAGTCTGGGATCCAAAAACACCTTCGGGTGACCCTACATTTTAAATGAAGCAACATGTAAAGGATTTTTTCTTTTTTTCACAAGAACTGTTTATATTTTGTTCTAATTATTCGGGTCTTGTGGCCTCTGATTCCTGTCAATGTGTTACCTTAGTTAGTGATGGAGAAGCGGCCATTTCTCATCTTAAGTGGTGGTATCAGAGTCTACTTTAGCAACTTACAACGCAGACTGTGGGCAGGCCTCCTGCTGCATTAGCATCACCTGGAAGCCAGTTAGAAATGCAGACTCTCAAGGCCCCAGACTTCCTGAATCAGAATCTGCATTTTAACAAAATCCCCAGACAGTAATTCGCAATAATAAAGTTTTGAAGTACTGCTCTAACTTATATTGCATCTTAATATTAATTCTTTAGTTTTTAATGTTTTCAGCTTTGTTGAGGTATAATTGACAAAACTGTAAGACATTTAGAGCGTACATAGTGGTGATTTGATGTATGCAGACATTGTGAAAGGATTCCCACCACGTCGTTTATTAGCACATCTACAGCTTAATGTTAGCTAGGAAACAGTGTCTCCTTTTGGTGGCAGAATTAGGAAAGGCCATAACATTAGAGGATGTTGGGGTACCTTCTCCCATATTTTTGTGCCTTTGGGCAGAGCATGAGGTATATGGTGGCCTTGATTGGTGTGGTCATCCCCAAGTGCATGCATAACCCAAATTAATATGATTAGATAGGGAGGGTTGAGAAGCCTAAAATAAGTGAAATTCTACTTCATCAGCAACCTTGTTTTCCAGAGACTTTTTTTAAAAAATTAATTAATTAATTAATTTTTGGCTGTGTTGGGTCTTTGATGCTGCGTGCAGGCTTTCTCTAGTTGCGGCGAGCGGGGGCTACTCTTCATTGCGGTGCACGGGCTTCTCATTGTGGTGGCTTCTCTTTGTTGTGGCTCACAGGCTCTAGGAGCGCAGGGTTCAGTAGTTGTGGCGCACGGGCTTAGTTGCTTTGTGGCATGTGGGATCTTCCCAGACCATTGCTCAAACTCGTGTCCCCTGCATTGGCAGGTGGGTTCTTAACCAGTGTGCCACAAGGGAAGTCCCCAAAGACTTTGTTTTTTAAAGCTTCTTTTTATTGTCAGGTTGTGACGTTCTTTCTCCTTCATTTCTTTGCAATAAGATATTGACAAACTGGAACAAACCTTGTTCCTTTCAGGGCCTTGCAGATCTGGACCTTCACCTTCTAACTCTGTGTTTGACAAAACTCACACATACACACTCTAAACAATCACACAGCAATCTTTGATTAGCCTTCATTACGTCACTATGTGGCACAGTATGGATCACATGAGATACAGCTGAAAGTTTTATGTGGAACAGGCTTTTAGGGGTATAAAATTGTCTGGTTGTATTTGAAGACAGAAGATAAATATTTGATACTTGGTTTTGCCAGCTTAAGGCTTATTGTGTGTCCTTGGACAAACCAGTTTTTTCCAAAGACGGAATTTATAACAAAATAACATCCTATGCTTTGGGGTCGGGACCTAGCAATCTTAATTTTCTTTTTAAATTGAAGTATAGTTGATTTACAATATTGTGTTACTTTCAGGTGTACAGCATAGTAATTCAGTTTTATATATATATATATATATATATATATATGTGTGTGTGTGTGTGTATATTCCTTTTCACATTCTTTTCCCTTATAGATTATTACAAAATATTTAATATAGTTCCCTGTGCTATATAGTAGGCCCTTGTCGATTATCTATTTTATATATAGTAGTGTGTATATGTTAATCCCAACCTCCTAATTTATCCTCCCCCCGTTTCCCCTTTGGTAACCATAAGTTTGTTTTCTATGCAATTTTAATTTTTAAAAAATAGCTTCCTAAGTGACTTGAATGCTTAGCCTGTTTGAGGACAATTAACACATTTTTTTGTTTAACATCTTTATTGGAGTATAATTGCTTTACAATGGTGTGTTAGTTTCTGCTTTATAACAAAGTGAATCAGCTATACATATATATATCCCCGTATTTCCTCCCTCTTACGTCTCCCTCCCATCCTCCCTATCCCACCCCTTGAATTTGGCCAGCAAATATTCAACATGACTATTGTCTCTTCCCTCCAACCTATACTCCTGGCAGACATTGCTAATTGTTCAGGACTCACTTTACCATGGGGTCTACAGTCGGTCTTGCAGTGGTCAGTACAGTTTTCCAAGTAGCCAGGGAGAATCACATAATTGATATCTAAGGTACAACTTACTTACTCTCCTTGATTTAGCTTAAGTCACCAAAGAAGGCTCTCAGGTAGACTTGAAAGGCTTCTTTGTTCAAGTATCAGAGAAGCATTCTAAAATGTCATAGGAGGCCAGATGAGTGGATAAAGAAGATGTGGCACATTTATACAATGGAATATTACTCAGCCATAAAAAGAAACGAAATTGAGTTATTTGTAGTGAGGTGAATGGACCTAGAGTCTGTCATACAGAGTGAAGTAAGTCAGAAAGAGAAAAACAAATACTGTATGCTAACACATATGTATGGAATTTAAAAAAAAAAAAAAGGTTCTGAAGAACCTAGGGGCAGGACAGGAATAAAGACGCAGACATAGAGAATGGACTTGAGGACACGAGGAGGGGAAAGGGTAAGCTGGGACAAAGTGAGAGAGTGGCATGGACATATATACACTACCAAATGTAAAATAGCTAGCTAGTGGGAAGCAGCCGCATAGCACAGGGAGATCAGCTCGGTGCTTTGTGACCACCTAGAGGGGTGGGATAGGGAGGGTGGGAGGGAGACAAAAGAGGGAGGAGATATGGGGATATATGTTTATGTATAGCTGATTCACTTTGTTATACAGCAGAAACTAACACACCATTGTAAAGCAACTATACTCCAATAAAGATGTTAAAAAAAGTAAAAAAATAAAAAAATAAAATGTCATAGGAGGCAAAAGAGAAGATAAGGTACAAAGAAAGTCTTACTCAAAATCAGATGTGATTCTTTTACATGGCTGATTGAATATTATTTATGCTTAAGTTGAATGAAACTGCTCCTATAGTCTTTAAACGAGGGCCCAAACTGAAAACCAAAGTTGCTAAATACTCCCACATTCTAGAGAAAGCTGAAAACGAACAGCCTTGAGTGGAAGTCCGAAACCTCCTTATAGGGTTTGTTTATGAAAAAGTAGTCAAATCAGCCCCACTACCACTAATCACCACTGTCTTCCTTCCTGGTCTGTGAGAGAAGCCTGAGAAGCGGGAAAGAGTCATCATTGTCCTCTGGGATTTGGGGGAATTTTCCCTCCCCACACACAGGGAGGTAAGGCTCCAAGAAAAACATCTGTGAAGATAGTTGGTGTTTTCAAGAAGGGAAGACTGGATTACTTTTGTTCCTCATTTGAACAACTTGCTCTCATGTTTCTGTGCTTGTCTGAGCAGGGGAAATGAGAACTGGAGCGACGAGGTGGATCGGAGAGATGGGACATCAGTAGAGTGCCCGCGTGCTGACACTTGGCATGTCAAGGACACATGAGCTTTCCAAGAGTTGGGAAGACACAACAGAAGGTAGCTTGGCCCAGTTTGTCTATCCCCACCAAGGAGGGATGCTTTCTGGGTGTAGGAGCGTCAGTAGTGAAAGGCTGCGACCTTGGCTGCTGGTGGGAGAACTGAAGCAATGACGAAAGAGGTTGAGCCAGAGTTAAAGTTCCCATGTCTGGGACTCTGCAGTGGGAAGGCCCCACAGGGCCCTCCAGAGAAGCCTGGCAAGGACGCCACAAGATATTCATCATTAGGAAGCCTACTACACAGAAGACACTGGTTGTCAGAGAGTGTTAGTATAAGAAAAGAAAATCAACAAGCATAGAAATGAGACCTCCCTCAGATATGTGAGAAGACATTTGTGTTTTCCAATGTGGTGGCCAACCTTCAGGATAGCCAACAATAATCCTCACCTCCTAGTAATCATGGTCTTTGTGGTCCTTTCCCACATGGGAGCAGGGCTGATCTGTGTAACCAGTAGAATACTGTGGAAGAAATGATGTGAGACTTGCTAGGCTACCTTATAAAATACATTACAGCTTCCACCTGGTTTTTCGGACAGCTTTACTCTGGGGGAGCCAGCTGCCATGCTGTGAGGACGCTCAAGTAGCAATGTGCAGAGGCCTGTGAAGAGAGGAACTGAGGCCTCAGGGCCATGTGGAGGAGGATGGTCTGAAGGGTGAGAGACTAGAGACAGAGCGATCAGGGAGAAGCTTGGTGAAATTATTTAGTTAGGGCAGGATGAGTCCTGAGCTGAGATGCGCTAAGAGGATGGAAAGGAAGGGGAGGTAAGTCTGAGAAAGAGTTCGGAGACAGTATGTGTCTGGTTGGCTGGCAGGTTGATTGGTTTGATAGGAAAAGGGAAGGTGTTATTATCATGACCAGATGCCTGGCTTGGGTGCTTACAATGATCGTGGGGAAACATAGTTCAGGACTGGATGTGGTAAATATGAGGGTCTGTGGGATATTCAAGGATGCCCATGAAGCATTTAGACTTTTGGATCTGAAGCTCAGGAGACAATGATTTTGCCAGAAACAAAGATTTAGGCATCGTCAACTTGGAGTAATTAATGTTCTAGGAGTAGATGAAATTGCCCAAGAGACCCATGTATAGAAATATGAAGCCAAAACCCACTGGCTTTTAAGAGATAGCAGAGGAAGTGAAATCCACAAAAGAGATCATACTATGTGGGGAAAAAAATGTCTTAGCACAAGTTGAACCTCAGAAATGCTAAGATGAAATAAACTATTATAATTTTGGCTCCTTTCCTCCTCAGATCCAAAGTTCTTCTCCAGGCCGTTGCCCCACCTCACCCTGCCCACCTTGTGTTGGCAAAGCTTGGGTCAAGGGAGTGTGTGTTTCACGATCCTAGGCTTTGTGGGCAAAGGAGAACCCTGTAGGGAGGTGATGATTCATTTTTTCTTTCCTTCAAATAAAAATAAGTCTCATTGAGCCCTGAAGCCCTATCAAATGAGTCTAGACTTGTTTTTGGGTTTTAATCCACTGTAGGCAACAGTTTTTAGCATTTTGGCTCGAACCAGTAAGTGAACACTTAATTCAGTTATTCGAGATCTCTATATCCACCCACTAAATTAATGAAACAACTACCAAATTACCTTTGTTTTGCCTGTTTTTCAATCAGACAGTATTTATAATATGCAAGGAAGGGATAGATTGAGATGAAATCAATGCCGTTGGAGAACACTTGTGAGCTTAATTAATTTTCAGAGGGGATTTGTATCATCTGAAAGATTGCTTACCTTAGAACCATCTGAATTATACTTGGGGGACCTTGCTCATATCTCTGAGTGGTGTTTGAGGTGAACCCCAGACTGCAATTTTCTCAAAAGCAGTTACTAACGAAGGGCCTTATTGAAGAGGTAATGAAGCTGTTCATCATCACAGAAACACTTTCCACCGGGCATGATGAAAACACTTGCTGGGCTGGGTGGGGTGTTTTGTCTTTTTTTTAGTCTCCTTGAGACTATTCCTACTGTACCAGGGAAGTGGGAAGTAGAGGCAAATATCTGAAATGAACAAGACCAAAAGTTTCTGTTGTTGAAGAAATACTGACATTATGCTTTTTTCTGAGTCATCCAGGCCCAGTATCTACATGAACCCATCAAGTACTCTCACTTTCTTGCTCCCCTGGCTGAATGCAGGCATGTCAATGCCACTCTCGTAGTACAGGATTAGAATGGAATGTAAACTTCTAAATGTGACCTGGCCAGGCTTTCATTCTGCAGCCTCTGAGTCATACCTGGCTGTGAGTCCTGTCTCTGCCACTTCCAGTATGATCTTAGGTGAATTAATTAACTTCGAGAAGGAGACTCGGCTTCCTTATCTGTAAACTAGAGACGATAATAGTAAAGAATAGCCCTCATCTCATAAGGACATTGTGAGGATTAAATAAGTTACAGCATGTGAAGTGCCTGGCAGTCAGTCCACGCTCAGTGAATGGAAGTCATTATTTATCAAATGAGGAGGTTGGAGAAGTCTATGGGTCTCATATTGAATGGGCATATGACCTAGGGAAATTGTTTAAAAAGTATATTTGGGGGCTTATTTCCTAAAGATTTTGATGTAGTAGGTGTGGGGTGAGGTGCAGGAATCTGCATTTAACCGGTTCCCAGATGATTCTGTTACAGGTGTTTACAAGCGCACTTTGAGAACTACTGGAGAAAATGCGTGGTCTCCCCGAGCCGTCTTAGAGCTCTGAGGCTCTTAGACTGCAGTCCAAGGTACAGAAAAGAGGAAGTTCACCTGTGATTAAAGATGAGTCCCAGGCAAAGCTCTGCAGGCAGTAGGATTGTGGTTTGATGGAGAAGTAGAGGCAGGGAGGTAGGAGCTAGCCACAGGCAGGGGGATGGCAGGTATCATGACAGCGGTCGGAAGGGCAAGGAGGTGTGGCCAGAAAGGTGATCTCCATAACTGAAGACAATAGTGGGAGCTGGAAGGTAGGAGGTGAGAAGAGTCAGCCGAGGAGCCTGGGAGTGTGCGTGAAGAGGGTCCCCCGAAGGTACAGGTTGCAAAGATTATTCTTGTGGGGTTGTGCACGGCAGCACAGAGGCTGGCGTGTTTATCAGGGGCAGCTGGCAACATTCAGGCCTGGGCTCATTAGGACTGGCATTAAAGGACAGCCATCAGAACAGGAAACCAGCAACAACATCTCTAGGGAATTTCGAGGAACTGTTCACTGCATTTTAAGAGGTGCTCAAGTCCAGCTTTGGGGAATTGCACAGACCCAAACACAGACATTTTACCACCGGACAGTGAATAGGGTCTTTGCTTCAGAGCAACAAAACCTGAAGTATGCAAGGCTGATAGAAACTGTTGAAAAGACTGCTATTTAAGCAGACCCCCTTCAGCTCTCCAGTGGTGGTGGAGGGCACACCTGGACCCCAGGTGCAAGGTACTAGATTTGTTCTTTTTCCCTCAGCCTCTGTCTTCATTTTCAAAATTTTTGCCTAACACACACATAAGTTGAAACAGTGGGAGGAAAGGGGAGAGAGAAGGTCTGTGACATACTGTCGGGAACCCTGGCTGCGGGTGCTTTTTGCCCCAGCTTGGTGGGTACCAGCTGTGGCGAGAGTGATGTTGACACCCTGGTGCCTTCAGTCTTTTCTCTCTGTAGTGGCGGCTGGCTCCACCCCGGGAGTGGAAGACTGAGAATCTGTGAGGCCAGGGTGCCTATCATCTCCTCTTTGTTTTCAGGATTTATTCTTAGGTGTGGTATGGAAAAGGCTGGGGAAAACCCATTAGGGCAAATGGGGTGTTTGCAAGGGAAGATGGATACTAACTTTTGATTGCTCTGACAGCAGTCCCTTAACTGCCTCTGGGAACATGCTATACGAGAAAAAACAACGGGACTTTATGGGTAGTAAGTTTTGACTACAACACAGCATTGCAACTCTGTAATTTCTCTTAAATGCTCTATTTTTCTTGTTTCACCATGGCCAAAATATTTAGAGAGCATCCTTATACTTGTGACTCGTGTTTTGCAATTTTTAATGGAATTTGCCTTTAGTCTGGCCAGAGACTTCTTCAAGCCAGCTTAGTTGCTGCTTCATAGCAAGCCTCTGTGTAATGTTTCCCCTGTACTTTAATCCTTTCTTCCTTCCTTTTCAATTTATGGTACATTGCTAAACATATCTCACTTTCTGGTTTGCTTTTTTGCTTTCATTATTATTGTGTTTCAGGAAGATGTTTGGAGTAGAGGGTTAGTGGGTCAGGTGATGTAGATAATCACTTTTAAACGTGGCTTTGTTGACCAGAGACACGTGGGCCTTCTATTACTGTGAATTTTTCTTCTTATTTTCTTTGAAATTTAAGTGATTATTTCAAATCATGAACTCCACAAATCCACAAATGTAAAGTTAGTGTTCTCCATAATAATAGAATCAGTAGAGCTTAATAAATGTTCCTCATGAGTAAGGCAATGTGACAAATACTTTGTATGCCTTATCTGTTTGAATCCTTTGCAAACTTTATGAGATAGCTGTTGTCTCCATTTAATAAGAAAAGAAACAGGCTCTGAAAGGTTAGGTACTGTGTGGTCAGGCCATTCAAGATGGCCATTTTCCTGCTCTCTGGACTTGCCCTGCTTGACCAGTCCGGGCTTCACTCACATGAGTAGCCAGTCCTCTTAATTATACGGCTTAATCAGTAACTGCCTACGTGCTTGCCCCCTGCCCCAGCCGCTGGTTTCCCTGGTAACTGATGAGCCAACCTGACGTCAGTTCCCCCTATAAATGGTAGCCAACCTCTCCCTAGAGTAGCGTTGCTATTTCCTGCCTGCCGTTTGCCGTTCATGGTGGGGTATCTCTCCAGGACCTTTGTTCTGGACGTGTAAAATCCCCTGTCCAAGAAACAGTTGATGCCTCTGTTGGTGTCTCTGCGGTGGGCTCTTCGGTCTCTCAGCTGGGCAGCTACAAGGCTTGCAGGCCTACAGGGTGCAGTCCAACAGGTACATTATCTAAAGTAAGTGGCAAAACAGCATTTTTTTTTTAACCTTTTTTCAAAAAAGTTGAAGTATAGTTGATTTGCAATATTGTGTAAATTTCAAGTGTACAGCAAGTGATTTAGTTGTATATGTGTATATATATAATTTTTTCAGATTTTCCATTATAGGTTATTACAAGATATGGAATATAGTTCCCTGTGCTGTACAATAAATCCTTGTTGCTTATCTATTTTATATATAGTAGTTTGTATCTGTTAATGCCATACTCCTAATTTATCCCTCTGCTCCTTCTCTGTCCCCTTTGGTAACTATAAGCTTGTTTTCTGTGTCTATGAGTCTGTTTTGGTTTTGTAATTAAGTTCATTTACATCATATTTTAGATTCCACATGTAAGTAATATCATGATATTTGTCTTTCTCTGTCTGACTTCATTTAGTATGATAATCTCTAGGTCCAACCATGTTGCTGAAAATGGCATTATTCTTTTTTATGGCTGAGTAATATTCCCTTGTGTATATATACACCACATCTTAAACCAATTGTCTGTTGATAGGCACTTGGGTTGTTTCTATGTCTTGGCTATTGTAAATAATGCTGCTAGGAACATTGGGGTGCATGTGTCTTTTTGAATTAGTGTTTTCATTTTTTCTGGATATATACCCAAGAGTGGACTCGCTGGATCATATGGTAGTTCTATTTTTAGTTTTTTAAGGAACTTTGTATGGTCAGGCCACTCAAGGTGGCTGTTCTCTTGCTCTCTGTACATCCCCTGCCCGACCAGTGCCTGCTTCTCCTATATCTTACTCACCTGACTCACCTTCCTATGTACTTGCCCCAGGCCCCAGCTGGTTATTGTTCTTATCAAAGGGGCCGTGAGGGGCGTGCCCCTCTGCTGGTTTCCCTGGTAACTAATGAGCCCACCTGACATCAATTCCCTATAACTGGTAACCTCCCCTTCTCCCCGGGAGTGAAGCCTGCTGCCACGTCCTGCCTGGTGTCCGCCACACAAGGTGGTGGGGTGTCACTCCAGGACCTTGCTTCAGACGTGTAAGCTCCCCCCTCCATTACACCACTGATGTCTCTGTTGCTGACTCCGGGCTCTTTCTTTGGTCTTGAAGCTGGGCAAGTACAGGCCTGTAGGCCTGTGGGGCGCAACCCAACAATTGACAGAGCAGCCAGGAGACCGAGAAAACTCCCGTGAGCACCGAGATGTTGGTCGGCAAATATAGGATGGGGAATGGAAAGCTGCAGGGGCCGTCCACTAGCATGTGGGACCCAAAAGTTGTGGGTGTAATCCTGAGGTGGTCGTCCACTAACACTTGGGACCCAAAAGTTCCAGGGGTGATCCCGAAAATTACAGGGAAATCCCGAGTTGGCTGTCTACTAGTATGTAGGGCCCTGTGGTGGCCGTCCTTGCTGAAGGGGGGCTGCCGAGAGATCTGGAGACCAGTGGCCTCTCATGGCTCTGCTATTGGAATTGTTATTT
The DNA here is from genome assembly GCF_009873245.2 of Balaenoptera musculus. Taxonomy (NCBI): domain Eukaryota; kingdom Metazoa; phylum Chordata; class Mammalia; order Artiodactyla; family Balaenopteridae; genus Balaenoptera; species Balaenoptera musculus. Next base: position 36,970,236 of record NC_045800.1, on the reverse strand, counting down.
CTGTTGTGCCTTTGAGATGTAAATAACCTGAGCTCTGTGGAACATGTGATGTCTAAGAGCAAAGGAGAAAAAAAGAGCTTTTAGGTAAACTCTATAGAGAAATGATTATGTTTGGGGAATGTCTATCTAAAATAGTCTTTCCAGATTTTGGTAACTAAACTAGGTGGAATGAAGAGAATTCATTGACTATCTGGGTCATTTCAAATAGGTTAAAATATTGGAACGCTAATTACTGGGGGGGGGGGTCTAAGTTTACCTACCCTTGCCTTCATAGGAGAGGAAGACTAAAGCCTAAGTTTTCCAATCAGGAAATGCACAATTACTTGCTTTTTGGTTTTTGTCAGAGGTTAAGGTTTTTAAGGGTTAAAATTATGATCAGTCATAATTCTAGTTATTGTAACCAAGTTTCTTTATCAATAACATCATAATCAAGTGCTTAACCATGTCTTTTTAAGTCTTGTCTTTTATAGACAGTTATTGTTTTATTCTGATGCTTTTGCAAAAATGCTTCATCTTAAGATTCATAGGATGTGATCTCCGGTGGCCTCAGCCTGCACTGGCTTGAAGCAGCATTTTGGTTCCTGGCCAGAGACTGAAGTTAGGCAGAAATAAATTCCTACAAAGACGGAAAGTAGTGAAACAAGTAAAGCGTTTATTAGGAGGAAAAAGAGTACGTGTGGATAGACACACGGGTGGACTCAGAGAGAGTTGCGCCCTCGTGGTAGTTTATATCACTTACGTGGGGCATTTCTTTCAGGTTTCCTTTGGCCAATCATCTTGCTTTGCCTGGTTCTGAGTCCATATTTGGTATATCTCAGGATCCTCCCATGTGTGTGTGCGCATCTCTTAGCCAAGATGGATTCCAGCGAAGAGACCTATGGGTAGGTTGACATCACTCCCCTTTTGACCTCCAAGGAGCTTTTCTGCGCATGTATATGTGGGAAGGTCTCCTTGACCTCAAGAATGAGAAATATATGGTCTCTATTTTTATGTGGGCAGGGCTCAGTGTCTTCTGTTATTCTCCTGTTAATTTCATCTTGGAGTATCTGTCCACAGGGGACAAACTCTAGCTGCTCATCCTGGGGCCCATCTATCTCCTGCCTCAGAAGGACCTTTTGACAACAGGTCTCTGAAAAATTTCAGATTATATTGCCTAACTGGGTAAGAACTTAAAGAATCTCAATGGAAGACCCAATGGCTTCATAAAAAGTTAACAGAAGGATTGGTTACTGAGTGAACTGGTAAATATGGTTATAATTTTCATGGGTTTTGTCTGGAATGTTACTGGTTTTGATCTGTGTTTTCCAGATATAGGGAAGCCCTTCCCCTCAAGTTGGTTATGATTTGTTTTATAGCAATTTGGTAAACTACATCTGTGGGTAGAACTGAAGCATTTTCCTTTTTGTCTCTGCCTGGTCCCCCCAGAAATTGAAGACTCTCGGGTTCTGAGCAGCCTTATCAGGGGAATGGAAAAGACTGTCTCCTGTCATGTGCAGGAATCTCAATATTTTGGGGACCTCTAGAAGAGAAAAATCCACCAAGGCGGAGCCTGATAGCAGGCCTTTGGCATGGTTTTCCTGGCCTTGAGAGGCCTTTTGGGAATTCAGTCTGAGACTCGTGAAGAGTTCCCCTTCAGCCAGTTTGGAGAAGCCTGTGTGGTCAATTGACCAGACTTATTTTGCAAACAAATTAGTTTTGATTGGCTGTGTTTGGTGGAGGTGAGGGTAATTTTAGAGGGAACAATATTATGTTTCAATGGATGTTAAATTCTAGTTCTGTTAACTGAGGTCTGTATTTATGACAGTTGTTGAGTTAGCTATACTTTTGCCCCGATGTTCCGGATAGAAAGAAAATTAGTGAAATTCTAGTGAAATTGTCGGAGTATAATAGCTACTCATGAAGTGTGACACTGCTTTAAGTCTGCTGCTAAAAGCATATGTGCAATGCTTGTGTGACAGTTGGGTATAAGTGATAAAATGTATAGCCTATAAAGTGTTCCCCCATTAACATACCTCAGAGCTTGTTCACGAGATCTGATTAGTTTTCCCCCAGTGGGAATGACTAGGCCAATATAAAGGAGGCCTAGCACCGAGGGACATGATCTTAATCTGGGGTAGGAGCCAGCACCCCAGCATCTAGGGACGGATATTTTGAGAATCAACACTTTCCACTGAAAGATTTGCAATCAAAGGGGGAAATGATGGGAAAATCTATACCTACTGAGGTATAGGGAAGTCATTCTGGCTTATATACATGGTTTAACTTAAATTTTACTGACCAGAGCAGCCCATTTTGTGGTCTTTCAGACAAGCATTGTAACTCTGCTTTGGCCATTGAGGAAGGGAATGCATTTGAAAGTCAAAATGGAGTAGCTGTGGTTCAGACATCCAAGGTAAAACTAGGTGGCCATTGTAAACGTGATTTTATTTTTTTATTTTTTAGTTTATTTTTGGCTGCGTTGGGTTTTTGTTGCTGCACGTGGGCCTTCTCTAGTTGCGGTGAATTGGGGCTACTCCTCATTGCGGTGTACGGGCTTCTCATTGCGGCGGCTTCTCTTGTTGGGGAGCACAGGCTCTAGGCACGTGGGCTTCGGTAGTTGAGGTCGGCGGGCTCAGTAGTTGTGGCTTGCGGGCTTAGTTGCTCCGTGGCATGTGGGATCTTCCCGGACCAGGAATCGAACCCCTGTTCCCTGCATTGGCAGGTGGATTCTTAACCACTGCACCACCAGGTAAGTCCCTGTATACGTGATTTTAGACACATTCTTGTATTATTGAAAAGTTGAGTCTTCTGTATTGCAGGCTAGGACAAAAACCACAGGTGGGTGTGGTATTATCTCAGAATGTGGTTACTGCTTGTATTTTGCTTAATGGTCATGATCTCCCCTGTGTTGTGCCTATTAGATGTTTTACATTTTGTCCCTAGTCTGAGGGAGGAAATCTGAGGGCTGAGCAGCAACACCGGCCTCACTGTGAAATGAGTCTAATTGCTGGGCCTACAGGGAGATGCCATTGTCCTCCTCTGGACTTCCATGAAAAATCGACCCGGCTAATGTGACTAGGTGGGGACTACTGACAATGGAGGAAAAGACCATCTTCTGGTACCGTATGGCAATACGTCAGGAGGACCCCTGTTGGTTAACGTTACTGAACAACTGACTGCCCATGAGCACCCCTGGGCTGTGCTGTGTAGAATGGAATAGGCTGGCTTCTGGACACACGGTCCAACTAGTGGGATTAACTGCTTTTTGTTCTGGAAAGACCTAATGGGTCCACCCCTAATGGCACTCAACATAACATGGGGTGACAGATCTGTACTGTGACTGCTGATTCTTGGCTAGGCCACCAGACTGTTTCTTTTAAGGTCAAGCATTCCCTTCCCCATGGGGATGGCTCTGGGCTTGTGAAAACCAGGGTTAGCCTTACCTTCCTCATATCAATAACTGCACAGGGCACTGCTGCTGACTCCCTTTCCATTGACTCAGTAAGCACTTGGCTCCAGAATGTGCCCACATCCTGGCAAATGGCTGTCCTGAGCATCCTAGGTATCTTACTCTTGAGGCTCCTTGGCTGCTGCTGTCTGTTTTGTACCTGTGGTATCTGGTTGCAGTGCCCCCTACATACCTGACCCCAGGGATATCGCGGAAGAGAGGTGGGCCAAGATTGTAAGGGTTGTGCAGGGTATGTAGTGGGGGAGTGTACGGTCAGGCCACTCAAGATGGCTGTTCTCTTGCTCTCTACATCCCCTGCCCAACCAGTGCCTGCTTCTCTTGAATCTTACACACCTGACTCACCTTCCTACGTACTTGCCCCAGGCCCCAGCTGGTGACTGTTCTTATCAAAGGGGCCGTGAGGGGCGTGCCCCTCTGCTGGTTTTGCCTGAAAACTAATAAGCCCACCTGACATCAGTTACCTATAACTGGTAATCCCCGCCACTTACCTCCACGAGTGAAGCCTGCTGCCACGTCCTGCCTGCTGTCCGCCGCACAAGGTGGTGGGGTGTCGCTCCAGGACCTTGCTTCAGACGTGTAAGCTCCCCCATTCATTAAACCATTGATGTCTCTGTTGCTGACTCAGGGCTGTTTGTTCAGTCTTGAAGCTGGGCAAGCACAGGCCTCGTAGGCCTGCGGGGTGCAGCCCAGCAAACCTCTGTAATGTTCTCCATAGTGGCTGCACCAATTTACATTCCCACCAACAGTGTAGGAGGGTTCCCTTTTCTCCACACCCTCTCCAACATTTATTGTTTGTAGACTTTTTGATGATGGCCATTCTGACGGATGTGAAGTGATACCTCATTGTGGTTTTGATTTGCATTTCTCTAATAATTAGCGATGTTGAGCATATTTTCATGAGGCTGTTGGCCATTTGTATGTCATCTTTGGAGAAATGTCTATTTAGGTCTTTTGCTCATTTTTTGATTGGATTGTTTCTATTTATATTTTTGAGATTGACTTGTGTGAACTGTTTAAATATTTTGAATATTAACCGCTTTTTGGTCACACTTTGCAAATATTTTCTCCCACTCCATAGATTTTTTCATTTTGTTGATGGTTTCCTTTGCTTTTAAGTTTGATTAGGTCCCATTGTTTATTTTTGATTTTATTTCTTTTGCCTTGGGAGACTGATCTAAGAAAATACTGCTACGATTTATGTTTTGCCTATGTTCTCTTCTAGTTTTATGGTGTCTTGTCTTATAATTAGGTCTTTAAGCCCTTTTGAGTTTATTTTTGTATATGGTGTGAGGATGTGTTCTAATTGCATTGATTAGCATGTAGCTGTCCAACTTTCCCAACATCACTTGCTGAAGAGGCTGTCTTTTCTCCATTGTGTATTCTTGCCTTCTTTGTTGAAGAGTAATTGACTGTAGATGGCAGATTTATTTCTGGGTTCTCTATTCTGTTCCATTGATCTATATGTCTGTTTTTGTGCTAATACCACACTAAGAAAGTAGCATCTTGATAATCGATTTGTGTCCTATTATGAAAGACTTTTAATCAGCTGTGGAATATTATTGATTCTGGGTTTTTTTTTTGTGAGTTATGTTTTATGTGGGGATCTTACTGAGGATGACAGCCTGGGAGACAGTCTCTCAGGGCTCTAAGGAACTGTTCTGAAGAGGTAAAGGAGGAGCCAGGATACATAGGAGTTTTTGTTTTGATTTCGGGTGGCCTCGGCCTGCAGTGGCTTGAAGCAGGATTTCGGCTCCCGGCCAGAGACTGAGGTCAGGCCGCGGCAGTGAGAGCCCTGAATCCTAGCCACTAGACCGCCAGGGACCAGTGACCAGTGACAAGTCTCTGGCCTGTCAGCTGTGTAGAAATGAATTTCCACATAGAGATGGAAAGTAGTGAAACAAACTGTTTATTAGGAGGAAAAAGGGTAGGTGTGGATAGACATACAGGCAGACTCAGAGAGAGAGTTGCCGATTCTGGGTATTTTTCCATTGAATTAAGGATCTGGAAGAGACCAAAACATGTGAATGTCTTTTTTATTTTCTTTTTTTGAGTGTCAATTAGGTGTAGTGACCAGACAATAATGGAACACTGAGGTCCCAATTCTTCCAGAATAATTGTAAATGCTAAAACGGAAGTCCTTGGTCTCAGACATGGAGATACCAGATGTGTCATGCAGGTTATGAAACCCGCCCTGTGTGGACCTTGAACAGAGAGTGGTGATACCACAGTTATTCTGTAATAAATATTCAGAGTCCCAACATGAAAGTGATGCCAATAAACTTAGACTAATGAAACACTCTAGCATATTAGCACAGATATAGAAGGCTAGACAACTCCTCTTGGAAAACAACATTGCAGGAGAAGACAGCAGAAGGAAGAAAGCAGACTGCTTTTAAGCCCTGGGGCTCTCACTCAAGTGAGCAAGTCACAGGTAGGTGTAAGGGGCTGGTTTAGCGAGAGGCAGGCAGTGAAACGACCCTCCAAGATGAAATAGTTAAATTCTACTAAGTGAGAAGGCCATAGCAATAATGAATCCATGATGGACTATTAGCTGAACTTTTTTCAGGTAAATGGTACTTATCAGAGTTTGAGGGATCAAAGTCAAGGCTCTGTGCCAAAGGAAATAGGAGTCCTTGTGGTGGGGGGGGAGGAATGAGTTGAAACTTGGCTATAAGGATAAGGCAGGGGCCTTGACTGAGCCACAGGCAGGGGCTGGATAGTTGAGGATGGTTTGAGGTCCATCAATATGGGCGGTCCATCAATATGGGAGGTCATACCTGGGACTTTATTCCTTGTTCTAACTGGCAAAACAGGACTTGGGAAGCAGCCTGGAACCATACTTCTTATCATTGGCATGCTGAATCTTAGAGTGACACCTATTATAATCTGCATATACCAATCTGTATATATATAATCTGTGCATATACAGTCAGCTTTGAGATTGGATTAGTCGGTAACTTGGACAAGGTAAGATTTTAGGAAGATCTATCCTTGGGTGAAGCTATGGTCAGCCAGTTAGGGCCGTAAAGAAATTGGGAGGAGGCTTGTCTGGACTCTATGAAGGGTAACATAGACCTAGATAGAGGGTCCCTAGCCCAGCAAAATATGCCAGTCTACTCGGTAACGAGTGCCTGGTGGATGCTAAGGGAATGTGGAATTCCAGAGCTGCTCCTCTTCTCCTATTCGTATCATATCTTGTCTTTTATTTTCCTGTTTTCAGTTCCATTCTACCTCTAATCTTGCTTCTGTACCTTTCTTTTTCCAGAACTTTTTGTCTTTTGAACTTTGGTTTCTGCTATCTTTCCCCTGGCAAGTCATCTTTCCCTGGCAAGTCCTCTTCATTAACTAGCCCTATTTGATGTGGATCTTGACTTCCCACAAACATTTACTGCTCTCTCATGTAGACCCAAGAGGCAGGGCCCAATTCTGCAAATGGACTTGGAAAGATAGTAGTTGTTGATACTTGTACTTCCGAACAATTCCGTTGTCTCTGGACCATTCCTATCTTGGCTTATCCTCAATATGTTCTGTAGAGCAATATTTCCCAAAATATGCTACCTAGCATGCTAGTCCTATGAGATATTCTGTGAAAAGAGTTCTGTGACCATAAATGGGAAGCAGAGGATGTTAAATCCACCTCTTGGAGACATACCATGAATATTAGCACACTAAAGGCTCTGAGAAGTCCTTCAGTAAATTAAACTCTTTAAAAACAAAAATGTTTCCCCAAGTTGCTTGTTCTGCTACTTAAAAAAATTCCATAGACATAGTGTTCCAAACAACAAATTTGGGGACATACTGTCACAGAGCACAGTTTGTGCTGGGTTTTCTGCTTAAGTTGTTAGGCTAAGTGAGATTTACTGATAGTTATCAGGTCTAGCAGAGAATAGAATGTACTTTGCAAACATTTTCTCTTGATAGAACATTCCCATGACCACAAAATCCCTTTTGCACCTGTAGAGGAAATTTCTTAAGGTTCTATTTGTGATTACCTCACATTAGGAGGAGAAGAAACGAAAGCAGTTGCCCTTCAGAATATTATTCAAATACGATTTTGTCTTGGGAAAGAAGTAAAAAGTGAACTGAATTTATTTTAATTAGAAATTCAAAATAAAGTAGAAATAACTTTGTACTGGTTAACATGACCTGGTCATAAAATGTTGGTTCTTAGAATTAGTGAATTTCTTGTGAAAGAAGATACAGCTCTTCAGCTAGTAATATCAATAATTAGGCCTCCACTTTAATCAGTGGGACATTGAAAGCCAATGAGAAGCAAGTGCTTGTCTCTTATATTGTAATCTCGGGGGAGGGAGACTTGAGGTCTTTGGGCAATAATGCAGCGTACAGAGAGGGCACTATAAAATTTCTGAGCCATATTCACAAGTCTGGAGCTGTTAGTTTTTATGGAATTCAGTTGCATCTTTTATGCTGGTAACCCTTAGGCATTCAACCAAACTCGGTAAGCAATATGTAAGATGGTAAAAGTAGAATTCAGGAGAAATATAATTTCATAGTGCTGGTGATTGTGGCCTATTGCACTCAGTGAGTCCAAGCCTGGGAGAAAGAATGAATGGGAGTGAGTGTAAGCCCACTGTGAAAGAATGTGAATCTTCTTTTCCCTCATTCCCAAGTGCCTCTTCTAGCATGAGCATACTACTGCATCAAGGATGATTTTAGTGGTTAGCGATTTGTGTTCCTCATGAAAATGGCCTCCACACACAAACCAATGGCTTCAACTGGAGCTCAACTGAAGAATCAGTGGTTTTGTTCTCTTGGATTTATTAAGAGGTTATGTATCAACAAGGTAGTGCATTTCCAAGGGATTTTTCAAGGATAATTTGCCTATATGCAATTTTTACCCTGTGCTATGGGCTTTGGAGCCAACCTCCATTGGAAAGGAGACTCTGTTGAACTCAGGTATCCTGTTCCCTTGCTCTGAGTCTTGATCCTTTTCTGATTCCCCTTCTCAAACAGGGGTCTTGTTGGGGGAGGGGAAAACTGAGTCAAATTTCAGGAAGAGTCACGAGAGATGCATTTGTCACCACCCATATATATTCTAAGGAAGGGAATGTCCTGGCTATACAGAAACTCTTTTCCTGGGGCAGGGGTGGGGTTTTGGTGAACATGGGAAGTTGGTACCACTTTCTTCTTCGTTTACTACACACAGTAAAAATACTACCTTTTATAAACTGTGTGATTCAGCCACGTGGCTTGGATTGGGAGGACTGTGAAAAACAGCTAGAAGAATTATGACAGTGGAAACTAAAGTGCCATCATATGAGAGCTGGCAGTGTAAGCCCATTCATTTTTGTGTAGAACTCTTTATGGAAACTGAAATAAAATTTTAATTCTATTAGTAAAAGCAAACAACAAATGATAACATATTTGTCTAGCACTGTGAAAGTGTCAGGTTGATTCATAGCTTGTAACTTGAATGTAATTCACCCTGGTGAGATCTACTCATAATAGCAAAACAGATTATAACAACTCTGAAACAGATGGTCATGTGTGTCTACATATATCCACTGGCCATGGGCACAGATTGCTGTATCATTGTATTGTTGACCTAAAACAGACTGCCAATTACTTAAGCAAAAATGGGTTTATTCAAGATCAGCAAAGAATTGCAGTTCGGAGTCTGCAACCATGGCCAGTCATGTGTCAGTCCCCCACACAACAAGGAGAGAACTCTCTTCAGGAGGAGAAAAGGAAGTTGGGAAGGCTCAAGTAAATGAAGGGTTCAGTGGAGGAACCGAGAGTTCCAAGTATAGTGGCTTTTCATTGGCTGAGTTGTGACATTGCCTCATAGGCTGAACTCTTGCCAGGCAAGAAGAGGGGGCTTGCCTGGCCCACTGTTGGGCTGTCTTCCTGTTGGGCTTTCCTATCATCATAGGATGTGAAAACTTCCTTTCTGCCCTCCCAACTCTATTTTAATTGAGGTTTCTGTTTATTTATTTTCACAGTATGTAATATGCAGTCATTTGTATTGATTATTAAGTGCTTTAAAGTATAAAACTTCTCTGCACAGATGCACAAGGAACAGTGGTTATTTCTGGGGAGCAGATCCAGGAGGGTTTGGGGGGATGTTTGAATTTTTAAAATTACATGCATATACCCTTAGTTTAAAAAAAAACAAAAAAAACAAAAAAAACAAAAAACTATGGATGGAGCCAACCTTTGCATGATGCTAAGCCACCAGAATAGGGAGGGGAAGGTTCAGGAGCTGGGATGCCAAACAATTAGATGATTCCTAGAGAAACTGACACACCCCCCCACCATGGCTACTGGAGCCCCAAGAAGACTTAACTGGGCAAGAGGCTTGTGTTGCCAAGAAACCTACAAAAAATGGGTAATACGGGTCTGTTCTGGGACTCCGCCAAGCAGGAGATCTGAGGGGGTACCAGTAAGAAAACCCCTTTCTCCTATCTTTTATCTTTGTCCTGATAACAGAAAGTGGTGAAAGCCAATTTAGGTCCATGCCCAGAACTGTCATGATGGGCTTGAATTTTATCATCCCTCTCATCTCCTCTCTCCTTTCCTTGCCCTTTTTCAGATGGAGGAGTTAGCAGTATAACAGGCGCTGTATAGTATGGGAGGGGCCACAAAGTAGAGAAGCAGGAGTCATAGGGGTACTTGGAGCTGAGGGTGCAGAGTGACCCCTCCCTGGATGGGCAGTTCTCTTGGCCAGTCTGCATTTATTCAGTTCTTCTGGAAGAATAGAGTCTTGCTCACGTTTCACCTTGATAGATTTTTCTTTCTGCCGTCTCTGCCTGTCTGTCTTCACTGAACGTCTATGATATTAACCCTGTTATTTCTTCAGACATTTTTTTTTTTTTTTTAGATTTCAGGCAGAAATTCAGACAGCTGCCATTCTGTCTTGGGCCTTTTAGATGGTCGATAGAACTTGGCTTCAGATTCCACTCTTGGTATCCACCTACTCTCTTCAGTGTTGAAGGCTTTGGGACCGCGTCAAGGAGGAGAGTGTGAAAGATGTTTCTGCATCTTCTATGGGCTGGATTGTGTCCTTTTGCTTCTCTGCAGAACCCAGACTAACATAGGCTCCTGCCATCCTACAGAGACTGGGAGACGGGGGTGCTATATCCTTCAATGATTACATTTCAAAGGGATGGCTCCTGGGTTCTTGAGAAAGACATCCTTGAGTTGTAAAAACTGGCAAAGGCTGGGAGAAGATTTTCATCTCAACGAGGCAGAAGGAGAATTGACAATTGCAAGCTTTCTAAAGTAAATGCTCTAAGGAGAGGGAGGTCAAGGGCCTATAGTCAGGAAAAAACCTGTTTAAAGTTTAGTCAAGCAGAGGAGATAAAGGCCATCTTTGTCATGTGCCAGGCACTGTTATGTGTCTCGAGATTCAGAACTATATTTGGGCATCAATACCAGAGGGCATATAATTTTTCCGTAATATTTAAAAATGATTTTACATTTAAAAAGTTTATTAGGTACCCTCATGAACAAGAACTTAGTTTCTCCGTAGCAAGAATAATTAACCTAAATGAGAAGATAAAGCATTTTATTAACGTTCACTTATAAGCAAGGCCTGGTTCACAAAATTGATTTGATAGGCTATCTTGTGAAATTTGTCCTGGGTGTCAAAATTCCAGTTTATGGCTCTACAGAGGATGTGACAGTAAATAAGCCAGATGAGATACATGGCTTCCTAGTGGAATTATATTACACAGTGAATATGAAAGCATCTGGCATAGTGTCTCATATGAGATGCCCTCAAAAAAGGTTTTTTGAAGTAGAAATTGGACTTGTTCCCATTTCCTGGTCCCAGACCAAATGCCCAGTGGTATTTCACCACTTGGGTATTTCTGCCAGAGGCTTACAATCCTGTGATTTATAGTATATATTTTCTTAGCATCTTTGCACGAGAAACTGCTATTCCTTCTGTGCCATCAGATCGCCAGGTATTGCTATCCAGAGATTTCATATGTTACTGGGAAGAACAAGGACATTTGGTGATGGGTGGGAACTGGTGGGCAGTGGGGAGACATGCGAGGGAGCAAAGGAATGAAGGAGCAGCAAGAGGGGTGATGGTAAAAGTTTTGAGAAGCTGGGAGGGGAAGAGGCCAGGAATAGACATCAGCCACCCAACAAATATGTGGAGAGCTTGCTGCCCTATCTGATGGCGCAGGGCTGGGTGGGGCAGGCTGAGTCCTGGCCAGAGTCCTCTAACTATTCGGGTGTGCATAGCAATGAAAAGCAGGGGCATATTACTCAACCTTAGTGTCATTGATTAAAGAAGGGTAATGATATTTGCCTCATTTGTGAGCATTAAATGGGATGTGTGTAAACACTGAGCACAGTGGCAGGTACATTTGGGTTAAAAACAAACTACTAAAAGCAGGGGCAGCAGTGGGAAATGCCAATTTCCCCTCCTCAGGTTTTCAGAGGGCTTCCCTGCCAAGGTTTATGCTGCCCCTACTTCCAATCTCTGGGCTAAGAATAAAACTCATTAAAGCAAGTCCTCTTTGGAGGAGGGGGTAGAAGGGAGGGTTTTGAACCAGCCAGTTGACAGTGTTTTGAGAAAGCAGGAAGTGTGGGCCTGCTTTAGCCGACTAACTGGCTGAGGGTTTGTTTTGCACCTCTGATTATTCATTTTCTGTGATTCAGAAGTTGCCTAAATGTTTTAATTATGTTCCTTTCATTGTATTTTAATGAGCTAATGAATTCTTTCATCCACTTTTTATCCTACAATGGGCCAATAATTATAACACCCAGAAAATCATTTAAAATTGCTAGGAATCAAAATTCAGTGGAGTTCTTTCCTGGATATTAAAATGAATGTGCTAATTTCGCTAGCTAACAAGCAGCTTTGAACACCTGCTGTGCACTGAGCCCCACACAGAATGAGAGGGATGTGAAATACAAAAGAACCAGAAGTCTACCTTAGCTTTAGTTTTACTTTGGGATGTAAATAGATTATCTCCTCTTCATCTCATTGACTCGTTCATTTACTTAATAACCATTGGTGGAGCGTGCACTGCATGTCAGGCACTGTGCCAGGGATGTTGTGATTGGAGGCTACTGGAGCATAAAACATAAGGTCAGGATTAGAGAGAGATGAGCTTGAGGTCCATGAGACCAAATCACAGAGACTTTGTATAGAATTAGGTGAAGGGCAGCCATTAAAGGTTTTCAGCAAGGAGTGCTGTGGGCAGATTTACATGTTTTATATAAATGGCTTGGGCTGTAAAGAGGAAAATGGATTAGAGAAAGAGTTACTGGTCATGATGAGACTACTATGGTTTTGCAGGAGAAAATGAAGGCAGTGGAAGTAGGGTTGGATACTGGACATCTGAGGATTCCTCACTTCCTTCTTCCCACTTTTCCAAGAGGCTTGGGTTTCAACTGGGATCTATGTGGTTGTCAGGAAGCTGATTCCACTTGTGGTGCCATTGGGGTAGAGCATGTGATTCGGGCTAAACCAATCACATTGGGTTGAAGAGGATGGAGTGTACCGAAGAGCATTGACTAAGTGCCTTGCATCACCTATGGAGCTGGGGATTAGTTTGGAGGTGAACGTATTACCTAAAAGAGTCTAATCACAGTGAATCTCAACTTTTCTGGGGATTCTGTGACCAGATACTCTTTCTTGCTCTGGAACGTGTAATGCACAGATATGAGACTCCCCGGAGATCACATTATTTTCCAGAGCCAATGGCAGGTAAATGCAGGGGCAGATGTGAGGCTCAAAATAGTCACCAGGATAGCTCTCAAGAACTACCCACTCAGGTCAAGAGAGTCAAAATGACCACAGAGAACATATTTGGTGCCTTCTTTGACCTTCGCCACCCTTCACTCTTTCGAGATTCGTTGTCCTCTGTATTTTAAGCCCTTTATATTGACATATATAAAGGGTGTCTTTTTTCCTATCCAAAAGCTGACTGATACAAGGTGGCAGTTAAATGTGTGAGGGAGATTGATATTGAGAACATCGTCTCCAGTTGGGAAGAGAGATACTTACTTACGTGTGAAACCTTGGGCAATACCAATACTTGGAGATCAGTGGAGGAAGACCAGAAATAAGACCAAAAAGGAACTGTCTGATGCAAAGGAAGAGAACCAGCAGGGTATAATATCATGAAAACCAAAGCATTAAGTTTCAAAGAGGAGGAGGAATTAGCCAAAGTAACGGCACTTGACGAGAAATGGCAAATGATCGACCAGTAGATTTGGTGGATATAAGGTCAAGTAGGACCTTAGCAAGAATAGTTTCAGTTGAGTGATAAAAGATGAAGCCATATTGTAGGGTCAGCTGGGATAACTGGCCCAGTCAATTCACTCATACTAAAAGAGAGCATGAGTTTTTGCTGCTAGTACACCTTAAACACATATCTCTATTGGGAAATTTTCCCCTTATATCTTGATGTCCCAAGGTAGAAAATAGACATTCTCTTCTTCCCTGACCTTCCTTGCTACTAGAGCAAGGACATGTAACTTGGGCTCTTCTAACCTAAGAAACCCATTTGAGATTTTGATTCCAAAGACATTGACCTGAAGAAGGACACACAGTGCAACTCTGGTAAAGGTCCACATTGAAAATATTTATGGTACTATATTTTAACAGACTTAAGATATGCCTACCCTTTGATTGAGTAATCTCACTGCTCAAAATTGGAAATAATTATCAGAAGCCAAAAGTTAGACTTATGAAGATGATCACTGCTGCATCTTTTATCTATAAAAGGAAAAAATGGAAATGAACTAAATGTCCATCCTCAGTAGAATGGGCAAGTAAACCATGATATATCTACTTGATGGAATTATTATTCAATCTGTAGCTTCCACATTAGTGCCTATCACGTAGTAGTTATTTGTTAAAAGAATGTTATTAAAATGAAAATTATGGAGACTGTGCATGGAAAAACTTACATGGTTGTTGTGTTAATGCTAAGTAAGAGACAAAGCAAATTTTTATATATATGATTACAGCTATGAAAAGTAAGAATACGTGAATACACAGACTCTAAATGAACTCAAAACTCAAAAATGAAAAGATTTGAGGTAGGGCTGGGGTATGTATGTGATCCACCCCCCCTTGCTCTTTAATATTGTTACTACACCAAAATAAGTTAAAATTCAAAATGAAAATAAAAAAAAGGGAAGTAAAAGCCAAATAAGTCCAGTGCAATTCCTGCTTTGTTCTGGGCTCCAACTGTCCTAGGCCATTCTGCCATCTTAGGTGATCCCATCCACGGGCTTCAAAAGGAAGGTTTCTTTTGATTAGCCCACTAAGCCAGAGAAATTATTACTCATGTCTCAGGAAGTTGGCTGCTTCTGTGACATTGCCATCTATCAACGCTTTCTCTAGAGATTTCCACCTTCATGATCCTTCAGAGAGAGGTGTGAGAACATCCAAGGGGGGAAATGTGTGCTTGGAGCTATGCTCTACTTCTGTTTTACAGCTTTAATTGGGAGTCTGAGAGGCAACAGGATCTGGGAAAGACAAGAGGCTTTGGAGCCTGTATCAGCTGAGTGGTGTACAGGTATGTGCAATAGTAAATCTTACTAGGGTGGCTTAAGTCATTTTAAACACTTTTTTATTTTCCTCATTTAACAAGAAGTCGGGGGGTAGATAGTCCTGAATGGCTTGGTGGCTTACGAAGAAGATCAGTGGTCCAGGCTTTTTCTAGCCTTTGTTCTCTGTGTGTGGCTCCTTGGCCACAGGAAGGCTGTAGTAAACCCACATTCCTCGTAGAGGGAAGATGAAGCACCTGCAGACTTTTGCTTATACATCCTTGGCCAGAACTGTGTCACCAAATCACTCTTAGCTCCAGGCAATGCTAGAAGATTAGTTTTTATTCTGTTTCAGACTTTCTATTTCCTTATCTGAAAAGGGAAATTCAATGAACTTTCTTATATGGTTGTTGTGAGGATCCAATAAGTGAGTCAGGAAAAGATCTCATCTAGCACCAGGGACCTAAGGTATGTTCAGGGCAAACTCAGTGAAGCTGGGACTGCAAAGAGCCCAACGGTGAGTCACTTTCAAATGAGATGCACGTGTGATTTCAAAACTGTTGAATAGTGTTATATGTTTTTCACTTAAAAAGTTAAATTTTAGGATTAAAAAAATCATTGCATATATATAGTTGAGGAACAAATAGTCCTATAAGACCTCATGAAATCAATAGTCCCTTATCCTCCACACGTCCCTCAATTTCCAGAATGTGATTCTTCAGAAACAATCACTGTGAAATTTTGGGAGGAGTATATCTCCTGGAATTTATCTCCTGAATTCTAAATAGCATATTTCTGTTGATATCAGCACCAGATATCTACTGGTATCTATTGATATTTCAATCTTAGTATCCATTGATAAACTACTACAAAAAAGTGAGAGTTTGCTGAACTGGGCTCTACCCACCACCGCATACACACTTCCCTGCCCCTTATATAGTTATATCATCATTTTGGTTAAATCAGTATTCAGTGTTTACCTTATTATTCAGAGCTGAGTCATGTAGCTCCTGCAATGATTAAGCTTTGTTTCGACTGAAGTTAACAGTTGCTTCATTTTAAAATTTTTTGCTGAATTTTTAATGTATCTGTCAATAATTTATGCCAAACTTGGCACCAGAAGTATAGATCTCATCTCCATAGGTTAAAACACACGCAGTGTCATGTTTTCCTTCTGGTGCTCTCTGTTGCTGTGTTTAAATATGGGCTGCTGCATGGTAAGCATCCTGGAATTTTTTCTTCTCCGTGGGCCTGGAAATTCTGTTCACTACTCTGTGGGTAGAACGTCTGTCTTCTGGATCCTCTGTCTTTCTTTCTTCCTTGGATTGTGCCTTCATTTTGGTATCATATCTTGCATTAATTTCCAGAGAAAGAGTTCGTGGGAAGTAGATTATTTGAGATCTAGCATATCTGAAAACGTTTCTTGTCCTTCCTCTACCGTCAATTAATGGTTTAGCTGCATATAGAAATCTAGTGTGCATCTTGTTCCCAAAGACCTTGAAAGCATTGCACCTTTGCCTTCTACATTGTCATTATACATTCTAGCTTCTTACATTGTGATTGAGAAATCTGATAATTTTGATTACTGATTTTCGTGTGACTGTTCTTCCCTCTCTAAAAGATCTTAGAATATACTCTTTACCTCAAAAGTTATGAACTACTTTTTGATCCAATGTTCCTTTTTTTTTTGGTTCCTCCAAATAAATATTTATTTGCCCATATGACAAAAAGATATAGGTACAGATGGATAACTAGCTATATATGTGCATTTTGACTATTAGTTATTTTAGTAGTTATTTTTATCTATGTATGTAGATATTGATGTAGATATATATAATATGCACATTTTCCCTGATTTTTAGCAGCATTATACAGTATCTATTTGTATGTTCTGAAGGCTGAGAAGAGTAGCTAATTTTCACTTTCTTCTGTCCTCCCTCTCTCCTTAACTGCCTTATTTATTTATTTTAAAATTTTTATTTTATATTGGAGTATAGTTGATTCACAAGGTTGTGTTAGTTTCAGGTGTACAGCAAAGTGATTCAGTTATACATATACATGTATCTATTCTTTTTCAAATCTCTTCCCGTTTAGGTTATTATAGAAGATTGAGCAGAGTTCCCTGTGCTATACAGTAGTTCCTTGTTGGTTATCTATTTCAAATATAGCAGTATGTACATGTCAATCCCAAACTCCCAATCTATCCCTCCCCCGACCCTTCCCCCCGTTAACCATAAATTCATTCTCTAAGTCTGTGTCTGTTTCTGTTTTGTAAATAAGTTCATTTGTATCTTTTTTTTTTTTTTTTTTTAGATTCCACATATAAGTGATGCCATATGATACTTGTCCTTCTCTGTCTGACTTATTCACTTAGGACGATAATCTCCAGGTCCATCCATGTTACTGCAAATGACATTATTTCATTCCTTTTTATGGCTAATATTCCATTGTATATATGTACCACAATGATATTCCTTTTTATAGCCTCCTCTTCTTGCTTTATGGAGACAGAATTTTCTTTTTTGCATATTTAATTCTGAGTACGTTAGGGCAAATTTTCTTCTGTTTCATGCTTTGTCTCTTAGACTTATTTGTGTATTTTAATATGTCTGTCATGCGGAGGGTTTTCTTAAACGTCTTCTTAGTGGTTGTTTCACATTTAAGATTGTCTGCTCTAGAAGCAGTGGTGCATATGTACTGGATGGGGTTATTTGAGAGGTTGGCTTTAGTATAGGTTTATCAAGCAGAGACTTGCTATTTTGTTGGGGATCCTCAAATGTCAGCATCATTGGTTTTTTCTTTTGGGCTGGTCACTTTACAGATGGTTCCTCCAATGCAGGCTTGGAGGAACTGGCTAGTTGCCAGTATTCTGTAAGCACATATGGTGAAGGCACTTAGGACTTCACCATGCCGTCACCTAATCCCTGTTACCTTTTGGAAGATCACCTCTTTCCTTACCTGTGCCTTTTGTCCCATGTTTAACCTCTCCAGGAGAGTAAATACCCAGTCTTCTGTGTGGTGGTAGAGGGATGGTTGGTTGTCTGACAGTGTGGGAGAGGTGTTCTAGAGGTCTCTCTTAAATTATTAGGAAATATTTAGGACATTCAAAAGCTATAAAGAATGATAGAGTTAACCAATGACCATATTTCCAGATACTTATCTAGAAAAAAAGTCCTGTTAAGTACACCAAAATAAAATGT
This sequence comes from Balaenoptera musculus, assembly GCF_009873245.2. NCBI lineage: Eukaryota > Metazoa > Chordata > Mammalia > Artiodactyla > Balaenopteridae > Balaenoptera > Balaenoptera musculus. The sequence continues at coordinate 36,952,107 of NC_045800.1, read as the reverse complement.
AAAATATTGGATGCATATACACACACACCCCACACACTTTTTAAAATGAATGGCTAAGCTGCCAGAAACATAGAGAAAATAACCAGAGACTAAACTGAAGCAATACTGTGAATCTAGAGAGGTAAGCAAGTGCTAGAGCAATTGCTAATCCCTGATGATTTTAGGCCTTTGATTTCATGGAGACTCAAGGACAGTTGACAGAGCCCCATGCTTGGGAACATTTTGTAGTTCAGATCAGAGACCCTTGTATGTAGTTAGAACTCCCAGAGGGCTCTGCCCTCAGTGAAAATTGGAGCTAAACACATTCTCCTCTGAAAAGGAGATAGTAAGGCAAAGAAATTGAAGTCGTCTCCCCTTGGTGACTTTCAACCCTTCTCATCTTCCTGGCATCTACCATACTTCAGAGGTTTCTAGAATCTCCAGTTTCTGAGACTTTTGGGGCTCTGTATCATAAATGCTCTTGCTTCTTGGCTTGGTTCCCCACATACAGTTTGCTTTCTGCTCTTTACGATTCACCAAGGCAGATGCCCCATCTCCATGTGTTTCCAAGTTCTGAAACTGCTATCTTTTTCTGCTGTTTCCTGTTCTCTTTATCCTCATGGGTGTCTGCATTTATCCCATTTCTGGAACAGAGTTGTATTTTAGGAACAAGGAGAGGTAAATATGAAGAATTAACTTGTAAATATTTTAAACAGGAAGCCCAAAGTGTAGACCTTTGCTAGTGCTTTCATAGTCCATATATCATAGTAAAGTTTCTTCAAAACACTCTGCAAACGTTGCTCATTCAGCCCACAATTTCCTACTCAAAGCAGCTGCTCACTTCTCTTTCCCACCAGCACACACTCTTCTTTCACTGTGTCTACCCCCATCATATCACACTCCTTCCAACTCTGAACATTGGGATTTTTTAAAAGTATTCCAGGTGCTACTAAAACGAAAGTTGAGACCCACTGCTTTTCATAGGTTTGTTGATATTTGAATCAATCTAGTGGAGAATATCCATCAACAATTTGGTTAGTAAAGTCCTGGGCTGAGCTTACTCCAGCTGTCTGCTTCAGGTTGTTGGGCCATAGTAGTTTCGACAGCTTGGAGTCTGTCCCCGCCCCTTTCAGAGTGTGTAGATGGCATGTGCACTTGTACACGTGAACATGTGCTCTTGGACTGTAGTCCAAAACTTCACCGACTGCCTTACTGCCTTGGATGGCCACTTGCAGAAACTTCTGAGAAGATCAGACACCACCTTGTTACCAAAAAGCAACTCCATATGAAAAACGCTGTCTGCAATTAGACAACTATACCTAAGTGGGAGAAAAATACAAGCCCAATCTGCAATGATACCTTTGGGAAGCTGAGATGCTTTTCTGAGTTACTGTCATCATTCAGTTTTAGGCAATCATAATCCAATACTACATTAAGTCAAAAACATTGGCTAAGTTTCTAACAAGATTGCACATAAGTTTGGCTGTCAGAGTAAAAAGGATGGCATATGATGTAGGTGTTTGTATTAACTTAAGTGAACATTGATGGCATCTTGCTTTGGTTGAATTTCGGTATTTAAAGATCATGTGAGGAATACAGAGGTGAAAAAGACATTTTCTTATTCTGAGGAATGTACAATCCAGAACAGAATTTATAATCTAGAAGAAAAAGTTAACTCCAACCTAAGAAAAAAAACAGACAAAACGTCATCACGGAGGCATTATAACAAAGGAATCCTCATAGTAACTTTGCGAACTCCCCAACTCCTTTCTTGCAGCTGTTAGGAGGGTGAACAGAGCTTTATTTTCCAATGTAAGACAGGGAAGATAAAAAGGAAATACCCTCTGGGTCCAAAGAGAAGGGATGAGTGCCAGCATCATGCCCATTTGGAAGGTGATTAGTGTTTCTTAAATGCCTACCACATGCTGGCCATGGAACACAGTTTCAGGGGCCTGTGCTCCCTCCTAGCACAATGGTGTGTGATGTGATTCTGGCTGCTTTGTTAAAAGCTTTTCCCATCCTACTTCTAACTGATTCAGGGACTTATTCTCAGAATATCTAGGTTCAGTGATGTTATATGTCACTATAACACATTGGGACATAGAAGATCTGTCTCTAGAAAGTCCCACTGGGCAAATAAGTTCAGCATGAATGATACAACCAAGTGTTCAAAGGGGCCTTAGAGCTCATCTTGTTTGCTGTCTTGCTCCCTTGATATTTCTAATGCAATACCGCTCAGTGTCTATGTGAATACTTTTGTCAATTGGGAGCTAACCATCTCTCAAGGAAGTCTGCCACTTGTAGGCTAGTGCGTACTGTTAAAAATGTTTGTTTTTATTTTGAGCTGAAATTCAATGGACCACATTTAACCTTGAATATTACAGAATTCTGCTGCTTTTTCAGCATACATAAACATATTGAAAAATCCCAGTCTTGGAAGTCAGCCCTGAGAAAATTCTTCATGAAACAAAAATGTCCTTGCTCTCCTTTATTTCCAATTACCTGCTTTTATACTTTGCCTTTGATTTCAATACAAGCTTTGTAGTTCACTAGAATCCAAAGCAGCAATTGATAAATTTCTGAACAAGAACAAACACTGATATTTCCATTTTCAGTCAGTGTAGTAGCAACAAAGAATGAAAAAGCCTAGCTTCTCAAAACACTTTTCACTGAATGACTGCTGTTCAGTTTTTACACAGAGGGCTTCTGGAAATTAAGCAACAAGGATTTATTGAGTGCCTACTAGTTCAGACAAGCAGCATTAATGGTGCATAGAGATAAAAGACTCGGTCTCACGTCTCAAGGAGCTTGCTGTCTAGCTAGGGAGGCATTGATATGTTTGGAATGAGAGCAAACACTACATGGCAGGTTGGAAAATGCATAAAAGTTTTTTTTTTTTTTTACATTAAGAAAACTTTAGTAGTGACTCATTGAGAAAAATTTGACCTCTGCATTAAATGCAAATTGAGCAATATTTATTGACTTTTTTAAATGGACTTTTCATCTTTAATTAGGTTGATGCATTTTATGAGCAAAGACTAGCAAGAGGTCCTCCCTCTCATGTTTGTCCCACGTCTGTTTCATCTAGGTCAGTTCTGTCCCTCACCAAGACAATGCAAGCCATTGTATAATTAAAAATCTTCCAGTAAACACATTAAAAAACAGGCGCAATTAAGTTTAATAATGTATTATAGAACCCATTATATCTAAAATATTATTTCAACATGTAATCAATGTAAAATTATTAATGAGATTTTTACATTCCTTATTCCAGACTGAACTCTTCAAAATCTGTTGTATACTTAAACTTACAGTAGCTGTCAATTCAGACGCTAATTTTTTTTTAATTAATTAATTTATTTAATTAATTAATTTATTTGGCTGTGTTGGGTCTTCGTTGCTGTGCATGGGCTTTCTCTAGTTGCGGTGAGCGGGGGCTGCTCTTTGTTGCGGTGCGTGGGCTTCTCCTTGCCGTGGCATCTCTTGTTGCGGAGCATGAGCTCTAGGCGCACAGGCTTCAGCAGTTATGGCACACGGGCTCAGTAGTTGTGGCTCGCAGGCTCTAGAGCGCAGGCCCAGTAGTCGTGGCGCACGGGCTTAGTTGCTCCGCGGCATGTGGGATCTTCCCAGACCAGGGCTTGAACCTGTGTCCCCTGCATTGGCAGGCGGATTCTTAACCACTGTGCCACCAGGGAGGCCCCAGATGCTAATTTTTTTATTAAAATACTTTGTTTGGATTCTAAAAATTTACAGTTGAAAAGTAAATTCACGTTCCCAAGTTATTCCAAACACAATTTTTTTTCTAATAACTGTCAAATATCAGTTTTTGAAATAAAATAAAATTAAGTAAAAAATTTAAATGCATTTTCTCAGTTACACTAGTCATAATATCTGAAGTGCTCAATAGCCACATGTGGCTAGTGGCTACCATATAGGACACCTCAGGTCAAGGAGATAAGTTCATGCCCAGGATGCTAATGCAGTAGTCCCCACTTATCTGAGGGTTTGCTTTCCACCGTTTCAATTACAGTCAACTGCAGTCCAAAAATATTAAATGGAAAATTCCAGAAACATAAGTTTTAAATTGCCTGCTGTTCTGAGTAACATGATGAAATCTCATGCCATCTCGCTCCATCCTTTCCGGGATGTGATTCATCCCTTTGCCCAGCATATCCTGCCATTAGTTAGTAGCCATCTTGGTTATCAGATCGACTGTCCTGGTATCACAGTGCTTGTATTCAAGTAACCCTGATTTTACTTAATAATGGCCCCGAAGCACAAGAGTGGTGACACTGGCAATTCGGATATGCCAAGGAGAAGCTGTGAAGTGCTTCCTTTAAGTGAAAAGGTGAAAGCTCTCAATAAGAAAAGAGAAAACGTTGTATGCTGAGGTTGCTAAGATCAAGGTAAGAACAAATCTTCTATTTGTGAAATTGTGAAGAAGGAAAAAGCAATTCATGCTAGCTTTGCTGTTGCACCTCAGACTGCCAAAGTTACAGCCACAGTAAGTGATAAATGCTTAGTTAAGATGGAAAAGGCCTAAGTTTGTACAATAAGGTATTTTGAGAGAGAGACCACATTCAACTAACTTTTATTATAGTATATGTTTGTAATTGTCCTATCTTATCATTGTTGTTAAGCTCTTACTGTGCCTAATTTATAAATTAAACTTTATTATAAGTGTGTACATGTAGGAAAAATATATAGTGCCAAACCCTATGTATACTATCTGCTGTTTGAAACATCTATTGGGAGCCTTGGAATGTATCCCCTAAAGATAAAGGGAACTACTATATTTGAAGATTTTATAATGTGGAATCTAAAGAGAACTTGTAGCTTTGCATAAAAGTGGCTTTCACAGGTCATTAAAAAATGTGCCTACTAAAGTATAAAATATATACAAAAAAGTGTACATATCAATGAATGTTCACAAAATGACCATACATGTAACCAGACCAAGAACAGAACATTGCTAGCCATCTACAAAACCTCAAGATTTTTACTCTTCTTGGTCATTTACATTTCCATATATATACTTTAGAACCAGTTTATCAATTACCACAAAATCTGATGGATTTTTAAAAATTTATTTTTTAATGTGGTATAATTGACATACAACATTAGTTTCAGGTGTTCAACATAATGATAAATCAATAAATTGTCACAATAGGTCTAGTTAACATCTGTCACTATACATAGTTACAATTTTTTTTCCTTTTTGTAATGAGGACTTCTAAGATCTTAGCAACTCTTAGCAACTTTCAAATCTGCAATGTGGTATTATTAAGTATAGTCACCATGCTGTACATTATAGCCCCATGATTTATTTACCTTATAGCTGGAAGTTTGCATCTTTTGACGCACTTCATCCACTTTTGCCCACCCTCCACTCCCACCTCTGGCAGCCACCAGTCTATTCTCCGTATCTATGAGCTTTGGTTGGTTGGTTCTTTGTGTATTTGTTTTGTTTTTTAGTTTTCACATAAAAACAAGATCATATGGCATTTGTCTTTCTCTGTCTGACTTATTTCACTTAGCATAATGCCCTCAAGGTCCATCCATGTTGTCACAAATGGCAAGATTTCATTCTTTGCTATGGCTGGATAATATTCCATTGAGTATATACACTATATCTTCTCTATCCATTCGTCTCTTGAAGGACACTTAGGTTGCTTCCATATCTTGGCTATTGTAAATAATGCTGCAGTGAACACTGATGTGTATATATCTCTTAGAATTAGTGTTTTTGTTTTCTTCGGATAAATACCTAGAAGTGGAATTGCTGGATCATATGGTAGCTTCATTTTTAATTTTTTGAGAAACCTCCGTACTATTTTCCATGGTGGCTGCACCAATTTACATTCCCAGCAACAAAGGTTCCCTTCTCTCCACATCCTTGCCAACACTTATTATTTCTTGTCTTTTTGTTGATAACCATTTTAACAGGTGTGAGGTGATATCTTATTGCGGTTTTGATTTGCCTTTCCCTGATGACTAGTGATGTTGAGCATTTTTTCATGTGCCTGTTGGCCATCTGTATGTCTTCTTTGGACAAATGTCTATTCAGGTCCTCTGTTTATTTTTTTTTTAATTGAAAAAAAAATTTTTTTGCCATTGAATCATATGTGTTCTTTATATATTTTGGATTTTAACCCCTTATCACACATGATTTGCAAATATTTTCTTCCAATCTGTAGGTTACCTTTTCAGTTTGTTGATAGTTTCCTTTGCCGTGCAGAAGCTTTTTAGTTTGATGTAGTCCCACTTGTTTGTTTTGGTTTTGTTGCCTTTGCTTCTAGTGTCAAATACAACAACAACAAAAATCATCACCAAGACCGATGTCAAGGAGCTTACTGCCTGTTTTATTCTAGGAGTTTTATGGTTTCAGATCTCACATTCAATGCTTTAATCCATTCTGAGTTTATTTTTGTGTATGGTGTAAGATAGTAGTCTAGTTTCATTCTTTTGCATGTGTCTGTCTAGTTTTCCCAGCACCATTTACTGAAGAGACTGTCTTTTCCCCATTATATATTCTTAGCTCCTTTGTCATAAATTAATTGACAGTATATGTGCGTGTTTATTTTTGGGCTCTCTACTCTGTTCCATTGATCTATATGTCTGCTCTTATGCTAATTAGCATACTGTTTTTATTTTTTTTTGTAATATAATTTTTGTAATATAGTTTGAAATTAGGGAGTGTTGTGTAGAATTTTTCTTTAGGAAAGTTTTAAACTATAGATTCAATTTATTTTATAGGTAAAAAGCTATTCAGATTTCTCTTTCTTTTTGGGCAGTTTTGGTAAGTGGTGTTTTTTAGGGAAATTATCCATTTTATTTAAATTGCAAAATATTTTATCTTTTTTTGTAAATGTAGGATCTTAAGTGATATCCCCCTTTTCATTAATGATATTGGTTTTATCTTTTATTTCTTTTTATTTTCTTGATCTGTCTTACCAGTGATGTGTCAATATTCTTAGTCTTATCAAAAAACCAACAGTTGCCTTTGTTTATCCACTCTAACACATCTATTTAATTACTTTATTCTGATGTCTTTGTTTCCTTCTCATGGTTCTTTTGGGGTTTAATTTTCTTTTCTAACTTCTTGTAATGGACACCTAGATAATGATTTTAGGAATTTCTTCTTTTCTGATACATGCAAGAAACGTTATAAATTTCCTTCTGAGATTATCTCTCAGTGCTTCAAGTTTTCATATACCATATTTTCATTATTGTTTGGCTAAAGGCATATTTTACAAATTTACATTATGATTTTTTTGAAACTGCATAGGTCATTTAGAAATCATTTCTTTAATTTCCAAATATTTGAGAATTTTATAGTTATATTTTTGATACTGATTTCCTGCTTAATATTACTGTCACCAGAAGACATGATTTGTATAATTTCAAAACTGGGATTTGTTGAGCTGCTTTATGGACAAGCACATGTTCAATTTTTGTAAGTCTCCATATTGAAGTTGAAGAGAATGTGTTTTGGAGTGTAGAATTACATATGTGTGTGTATATATATTATATATATGTCACAAAATTATATAATTTTTGTTTACAATATTTAAAGCTTTTACACTTTTTTCTTTTTTGTCTGCTTTTCTGTAAATTACTGAGAGAGGAATGATAGTATCTCCCACTATGATCATATATTTTTTCCATTTATTTTTTTCAATTCTGACAGTTTTACTTTATATATTTTGAGATTCTGATATCAAGTGCATACAGAGTAAATTGTTAGTTCTTGTTGGATTGACCCCTTAATCAGTACTAAATATCTCTTTATCTCATGTAATGCTTCTTGTCTTAAAGAACAGTTTCCACAGTGTTAGTAAGTACAGCAGCATTATTTTGGTTTGCATGGTATTTTTTTTCATGTTTTTTACCTTCAACATTTCCGTATAAAGTGTTTTCCTGTAAGTAGAATATAGTCAGATTTTGTTACTTTCAACCAGTCTGACAGTCTTTGTCCTTAAACTGAAGTATTTTGTCCCCTTAAATTTAATATAACTACAGGTACTGAAGTATTTGGATTTAAATATACCTTATTATTTGCTTTCTATTTTTCCACCTACTTTATATTCATTTTTCTATCTTTTTGCTTTCTTTTGCATTAAAGAAAATTCCTCTCCTTCCATTAGCTTCTTTATATGCTTTATTTTACTCTTCTTGGAGTGATTAACCCGGAGATTATGACCTGTATTTTGACATTTTTTTTCTAGTTTTATTGAGAAAAAATTGACTTACATCACTGCATAAGTTAAAGGCATACAGCTTGATGGTTTGATTTATATATGTTGTGGAATGATTAGCACAGTAGGTTCAGCTAACATCCATCTTCTCGTATAGATACAATAAAAAGAAAAGAAAGACGAAAGGAAAAAAAAATCTCATTGTGATGAGAACTCTTAGGGTTTACTCTCTTAACAATTTTGTATTTTGACATATTAAAGTATAATATACATTAGTATTTTTTACCATTTTCCAGAATGGTAAATGCAACGACCTCTTTCTCACCTTTTATCATTTTTGTTGTGTTTTTAAATTCTATCTCATTATTGCTATTTATGTACAGTCAGTAAACATTTATATTTATTCATATGTTTCCCCTTTCCAATATTCTTCATTTCTTCCTGTATTTCTTTGCTTTCTTCTGTTACCATTTTCCTTCTACCTTAAGAACACCCTTTACCATTCCTTACGGGTCCACTGGTGACACTTTTTGGGTCAATTTTCATTGGCTTAATTTTTCTTTCATAGAATCCAGGTTGATAGTTACTCTCTTTTAAAACATCAAAGGCATAATTCCACTGTCTTCTACCTTCCACTCTTTTTAATGTGACATTAGCTATAATTCCTTTAGAGGTAAACTATCTTTCTTTTGCTGCTTTAAAGATTTTTACTTTTGTCTTGCTTTTCACCAGTTTTACAATAAGGTATGCAGGTTTGGTTTTCTTTGTTATTATCCTGCTTGAGTTCATAGTGGTTCCTGAATTTGAACTGATGTATATAATCAGATTGGGAAAAAAAATTCAGTCATCATTCATCATCATTTGGGAAAAAAAATTCATCATCTCCAGTTGTTGCTTCCTCTTCATTCTGTCATTTCTCCTCTGGAACTCTAATTATACACTGATGAGAATTTTCACTATGTTTTTTTGCCTCCAATCTACTCTTGGGAATTTTCTATTTTTTTTCTCACTTTTCTTTGGTCTGAATATTTTCTCATCTATCTTTCAGTTCATTAATTTTTTTCTTAGCTGCTGAATCTAATATTCTGTTTAATCCATCTATTTTCTTAATTTCCATTATTATGTTTCCTGTTCTACAAATTTCCATCTGAAATAGAATTTTTATAGTTTCTTCTTTTCCTCTTTTTTTCTCTTGTACATATTAAGCATAATCATTTAAAATTCCATGATAGAAAACCCATGATAGAAAATCTGGATGCCTTGTGTGACAATTGCTTTTTGTTTGTTTTCATTCAAGTATTTTATTTTTAGGCCTTTAAAAAAAATTCTTGCTGGACATAACATGTATAACATTTGTAGAGATAATATGAGGTTATCATAAGATTATATCTCCCTGCAGAGAGGATTTAATTTTGCTTTTGGCAGGCGGTTGGGACAGGGAAGATCACCTTAATTCAGTTAGGGATTGAGCTGTTTGAAGTCGGGCTTCAGACTTTTTGAGGATTACTTATTTTTTTCTCCCTTACTCCAAGAGTGTAGCTTTTGAGGGGTTCCAAATGAAAGTGTGGAATGTTTAATAGGGCTCCACCTCTTGACAGACCCTCAGCTCCAACCACAGCCTATGAGGTTTTCCGAAGGTCTGCCCCATCTCTCAATTGCCACTCTGTGCTCAGTTGTGTAGGCTCTTAGCTGCTCCTTTTGAGTCAATAATTGCCTTGGTAGAAAAAGCGTTGCCAGATGTCAGGCCCACCTCTCTGAACTCCCTTCTGTCTGAAATCTCAATTCTCCAAGCACTCATGGCTTTGGGAGCTCTCAGATGCTTTTAATAGGTTAAAAAACAATTGTGTCAGCTTTTCTAATTGTTTTCAGTGGGAGGGTTGATCTGAAACAAGGTAGTTGGATGTTTCCTTCTAAAATCTTAGTGTTTGCCGCAACCTACCATACTGACTTCGTGTTCCTTCTTCCACCTTGTTCGCTGTGCTCCAGCCACCCAGAGCTTGTGCTTCCCTGCCTAGGACCTTTGTACTTGCTCTTCCTGTGCCTGGAATTCTTTCTCTCTTTGTCTTCTTCCCCTTGCCTAGGAAATATCTTTACAGTTTGAAAATCTAAGATCAGAAGTCAGTTCTTGCTTCCCAGATTGTCTCTCTTCTATAAACTTTCATTTACTTAATCTTTTTAGCACTTATCACAATTGTATTAGATTATTGTGTAATTAGGAGTTTAATGCTTCCCAGTGTATTAATCTCCTATGACTTCTGTAACAAGCTACTACAAACTTGGTGGCTGAAAACAGCACAGATCTATCCTCTTATGATTCCGAAGGCCAGAAGTCAAAATTGATTTCAGTGGTCTAAAGTTAAGGTGTTGGCTGGGCTGGTTCCTTTTGGAGGCTCTAGATGCATCCTTGTGATTACATTGGAGGCACCCAGATTATCCGTGATAATCCCTCAATCTTGAAATCCTTAATTTAATCGCATATGCAAAGTCCCTATTGCCGTTTCAGGTAACATTCACAGGCTTTGGGATTAGGATGTGAGTATATTTGGGGAGCCTCCATTCAGCTTACCTCAGTTAGCAGGGAAAGTAAACTCCACCTGGCATTGTGTTTTTCTTGTTCACCATTGACTCTCTAGTGTATGGTTTATGGTAGGTACTTTAATATTTGTGGGATGAGTACCCCATCTCCAGGCCAGCAAGGCACATTTTGCATGTTGACACAGAGGCTTTCTCAAGAAAAGTTACTGGAGAGAAAATGATCCCGGACTAATAGTTACAATGAGCACCTACAATATACCAGACAATGAGTTAGGAGTTTTACCCTAATGCCTCCTTTAATTTTCACAAAAGCCTTCTGAAATACCTGAAGCTTAGAGAAGTTAAATAACCTACTCAAAGTCACAAAGCAAGTGATTGGCCAAGCTCACAATCAAATTCAGGTCTGACGGCAGAACTCAAGCTTTTAGTATATATGTGGAATGTTCCCTACAATTTAGGAGCTCATAGTTTAGTAATAATATTTAATATGTGGTTAGTAAATTTTTTACAAAAATTCTGTCCTGACACATGTAGTTTTATTTAAGACTCTCAAATAAGAGGAAACAATATGTATTCTGCAAAGGTAACAGCCATGTGTTAATGAGCAGACACTAATAGACGTAATAAACATTTAGCATTTTGACTTGGAAATGTTAGTATATAAATTAACTATTGAAAAGTATGTATTAATGAGCAATGTCAATGAATAGAAAAACATACATTGTTCTTAAAAACATAATTGAAATTCAGAGTACACCAGTTTATATGGCCCATTAACATGCTGCTTTTGACAGGTATTCTCCTTATGAAAACTTCACAGGAATCTCTAATTGTGTGCAACTGAAATTTTATTGTCTTTTCATTATTTGATGCTGATAAAAGAAATGGCTGAAATGTTAGAGTTTATGGATCTCTCTTTTGTTAGTTAAGGGATAAATTATTCTTTGAGCCTATGACGTACTATTTGAGAATCTGTGTTTTTATATTTTTTCAAAGTCAAAAGGACAGACTTTATTCTTGGTACTTTCTGCCTTTTTGTTGTGTATGAGCGTAATCCTGATGTGAAAAAGCTTGTTTCAAAGGATCTAGAAATGTCTACCTTTTTCTGTCGAATGATGATCTGTTAGCAGAAGTGTTTGCAGGTGGGTTGAATTTGGGGAACTAAAGCCTTCTTCATCAGTATCAGTAAGGCAGTCCTGAATGGGTCATCAGGCAACAGATGGTGGGAGTCTAGGTCCCTACCCTCATCATGTGACAGCACCATCTCTTGTAAGAACAGTGACAACCCACCTGCCTGCCTGACTCGGGGTGAGAACCCTCTTGGAACGATGCCTATCTGTTCAAACATCTTTCTAACAAATAAGAGCACTTTCTGATTCTCCAGAAGGGAAAAGAGAGGTGTCAAAATATCCCTCCACAGTTCTTTATTAATCTAAAAAATAGCATTTTTCCTGATTATAAAATTAATACATGTTTATAAAGAAAGAAAGAATAGTTTATAAATCCCCCCAAAATATTGTTTAATATTCTGGTGAATATTCTTCTGAGTATTTTCCTACATAATATTTATTTTATATGTTATTTCCTACAGATTATTTATAAAAATGAAACACTATTTTTCATAGTTTTAAACCTGCTTTTTCACTTAACAATATGTTGTTGTCATCTAATTAATTTATACAGATTTATTTTAACTATTTCGTAGTATGAGTGTACTATAACTTACATATCCTTTCCCTGTTGAGGGGTGCTTTGGTTGCTTTCATTGTTTTCTATTATAAACAATCTCCAGTCACATATATCTTTCTACAACTGGTCTTCATATTAAGTCAGCAAATATTTCTTTATTCCAGGTAATGGAGGTATGTACCTGATTGAGAGACATTGTCTGTCTCAGTAGGCTTAGAGAACTGAAATTAGCTGTTATACAGGTAACTAAAAACAAGATGGTTGTTAAATGGGAAACTCAAAGTACCATGTTTGGTGTGCCAGGTACAGCCTATCAGAGGATATGTCATTTAAACTGATACCTGAAGGATGAACACAGAGTTGCAGTTGAAATTGATCTAGGGGCACTGGGCACTTTAGGTGGAGCAAACAGCATGTTAAGGGCCAGAGTCAGAGAAAGCATGACATACATGTTCATGACTGCAAGGAAGGTCAGGATGTAGAGAGTGAGAAGGAGAGAGGCACAAAATGATGCCTGACAATGAGGCAGGGGCTAGATTTAGTGAAAGAAATATTAAGGATGATCTGGAGGATTTTAGGCAAGGGAGTGACATGGTCATTCTGAATTTAAAACTTTACTTATAAAATTGATAGTGCTCTATGTTGTTTGTATTTTGAGCATGAAAGAGAAGGATCAAGTGAGAATCTCAAGTTTCTGGCTTGAGCAGTATACATGGAAAATGTGTGCCACTTGCCACATCCTTGGTAGAGAAGCAGCTTTGAGGAGGGAAGATGCTATCAGTTTAAGACACTTTGAGTTTGAGTTATATCTAGATGTCAAAATGGAGATGTCTGTAAGTAAACTTTGTAGCTCACATGAAAGGACTGAGCTACAGACATAGCTTTGCGAGTCATCAGCACCTAGATGGTAATTAAAACCATGGGAGAGGAGACATCACTCAAGGACAGTAGGATGAGGGCCAGGACAGAGTACTGAGAAATTCCTATAATTGAGGGTGGTGTTGGGGATTTGGTGGCAGAAGTAGGTACCAAGAAAGAATAAACCAGAGAGTATAGGATCACAAGAAGCAAGAGAAAAAATATTGCTCTGGATGGAGAAAGTGGTACATTGTGTCAAATGTTGAGGCAGGTTAGGTGATGTTGGAAGTAAGAAGTATGAATATAGTATCATGGAGACCACCGATGACCTTACTGAGAGCAGTTTGGTGGAGTTGAGGGGATGGCATGGGCAGTAGAATAAGAAGGGAAGGAATGTGGAAAATGTGTGTGATACTTTCCTTATGTTGTAATTCAAGTAGCGGAATAAACAGGCCAGTGATATATCATATAAATTTTGACACATTTTGCCTATTTACCTTTCGGAAAGGTTTTATAAAGTTATAGTCTTTCCTACAGTTTTGAGTGTTCATTTTCACACACCTTTACCTGCTTTAAAAAAAAAAAAGAACCCCCAATTTAATAAGAAACCAAGACAAACCTAATTGATTCTTAATTTGTATTTGACTACTAGTGAAGTTGAACATATTTTCATATTTTTGACCACGTTTAGTCCTTTTGTGAATGGTATACTTTTCATTTTTGTTATGTACTTTGATTTTTAAAAAAACTGATTTGTAAGGTATTTATATGTCTTTGATTTTAACCTATGTCTGTCATATGTACTGCAGTATTTGATCCTGTTTATCCTTTTATTCTATTTTTTTTGTCATATAGAAGTCTTTAAAAGTTTTATGTGTAAAATCTAATTGTCCTTTTCATTATGGTTTCTGTCTTTGGTGTTTTTCTTAGAAAGGTCTTCCTCACTCCAAGTCTATACTTTTCTTCTAATTAATTAAATTGTCTTCTAATTTATGGTTTTGTATTTTTCATTCAAATTTTTAATTCACAAGAATTCCTTTTGATGCAATATCCAAGATAGGGACTGAGCTTTATTTGCTTCTAATAGTTAGTTGTTTATCTCAACATGTTCCACACTAATTTAGAGTTGGAATCTGAAGAATGAGTAGATTAAGTAGGTGAAAAGGGAGATTGGAAAGAGAAGAACATTCCAGGTTTAGGTAACAGTATATTCAAAGGCCCTGAGGTGGAAAGGGTGCCTGGTGATGTCAAGGGTTTGTTTAAAAAAAAAAAAAAAAAAAAAAAGGGCTAGTATGAGTGGAGGTCAGAACAGGAGAGAGTAGTGTTACATGATGCTGGAAAAGTAAGTGTGGGCCTGGTATTTTAGGTCCTATTAAAGACCTGTTAGTTTTTGTTTCAGGGCAATGGGAAGCCAAGGCAATGTTTTAATTGACAGCATAATCATTTTTACATTTTGAAGCAAACAAAATGCACTTAGTTTGAAATTGGGATAAAGACTGGGAGAGAGCAAGAGTGTGTGTAAGGGGATCATTGGGGGAGATTTTAGTAGCATAAATAATAGTTGATAGTAACTTAGACTCAGGTATGGGCAAGGGAGATGAGAGAAATAGTAGAATTTAAAATATTTAAAAGGAAAATAATCAAGATCTGCGTTAGGGAGAACATCAGCCAGAGTTTGGTTGGAGAAATAAAACTACCCTAAGATATTACGAGCAAGAAGGGATTTAAGAGATGGGATTGGGTATTTATTAAACATTGGAAGGGCTGGAGAAATCAAGGTGAGGGACAGCTATCATTAGATCTCAGGTTTCACTGCTAGCTTTCAGGGAGCCAGCAAGTTCCAAGAACCGTAGGAAAGGACTGCCGTGATCACATATGTCTCTTGTACCTGGGTGAATGATTCATAGGAAAATATCTGTAAGCCACTGTAAAATGGTCTGCCTGCTGATGTTGAAGAAAAAGACAAAGGCTTTCAATTCTTTCACATTCTAAATTTCATGGTAATGCTTCTCACTGTGGCAATCTAACCAAGAATCCACTGGCAGATACCCTTGGGAATAGAGTTCTAGGTTTCTACCCTTTATCCTCCAGGGGAGAGAGACAGAAGGGAGAAAATGGTGTTGAGTTATTAGCAGACAATTTGACACAAGAATTGAAGGAGAGCAAGGTATCTCTCCTTGTGACAACATGGGTGAACCTTGAGGGCATTATACGAAGTGAAATAAGTTCGTATTATTTCAAGTGAAATAAGAAAGTATTATATGATTATATGTGAAATCTAACAACAGGAACAAAGAACCCCAAGCTCATGGATACAGAGAACAGATTGGTGGTTGCTAGAGGCAGGGGATTGCGGCAGTTGGTGAGGGGGTGGGCAAAATGAGTAAAAGAGGTTAAAAAGTAGAACTTCCAGCTGTAAAATAAATGTCATGGAGATGTAATATATAGCACAATGGCTATAGTTAACAGTACTGTATTGTACATTTGAAAGTTGCTAAGAGAATAGATCTTAAAAATTTTCACCATAAGAATAAAAATTTTTGTTGCTGTGTATAGTGATGGATATTAATTATACTTACCATGGTGATCATTTCTCAGTATATACAAATAACGAATCATTGTGTTCTATACCTGAAACTAATGTTATATGTTAATTATATTTTCATAAAAATAATTTTTTAAAACAGTTAAGAAAGTTGCCAAAGGACACAGAGCTAGTAAGTGGTGGAGTTGAGATTTCAAATCTGACACTGGAGTCTGTTATTTTAACCCCTATAAACTACTGTGGTAAAATTTATGAACTTGGTTTTGAACATACTGATTTAGAGATGCCTTTGAGGCATTTTAAGAGAAATGTCAAATAGGCAGTTGTAAAGAAATGTCAAGTAGCTCTATGGTTTGGAAGCTTAGAGGTGAGGTCTGGCTGGACATTTTGAGTGATTGTATTGTATAATACCTTGTGGTTATGAATGAGGTTACCCAGGGAGTGAGTACAGAGTTACAGGAGAGGAATGCTTGGGACTGAGTTTAAAGGAACTCAAACATTTGAGAACTCTGTAGACAAGATTAAGCTTTCTAAGGACCTGGAGAAGGAACACTTAAGAAGGTAGGAGTAAAATTAGGAAATTAGGATATTGTAGAAGGGAATTTTTAAAAAGGAGGGTGAGGTCATGAATGAGTACATTGGTGACCTTATCCAGAGTTGATTTCTTAGAGTGATAGAGATAGGAGCCACTTTAATGTGGATTAGGAGTGAAATGGGAAGAATAGAGACAGCAAGTATGGACTATTTTTTTTAAATTTAATTAATTAATTAATTTATTTTTGGCTGTGTTGGGTCTTCGTTTCTGTGCAAGGGCTTTCTCTAGTTGCGGCGAGCGGGGGCTACTCTTCATCGCGGTGCGCGGGCCTCTCACTATCGTGGCCTCTCTTGTTGCGGAGCACAGGCTCCAGACGCGCAGTCTCAGTAGTTGTGGCTCACGGGCCCAGTTGCTCCGCGGCATGTGGGATCTTCCCAGACCAGGGCTCGAACCTGCGTCCCCTGCATTAGCAGGCAGATTCTCAACCACTGTGCCACCAGGGAAGCCCCCTGGACTATTTTTTTTGAGAAGTTTGACCATGATAAAGAGAAGAGAGATTCAGTTCTGGCTGCAGGAGAATTTTGTTTGAGAGGTTGTTTTTTTTTGTTTGTTTTGTTTTTAATTTTGTTTGCTTGTTATCAAGAGGGAGAGATTTAAACCTTCCCTGTTTATTTTATTTTTTAAAATAAGTTACATCAATTAGGATTTATTTTACCTATAAAATTCCAAACTCAAATTACTTTTAACAATATAGGAATAAATTCCTTCGCGTAATTGAAAAATTCAGAACGTTTTGGGTTTCCAGCAAGAGTTGATGCAATAACCCTGCAATGTCACGAGGGAGATGGTGTTGCTCCCTTTCTAGGCTCTGTCTTGCATGGTCTCTGCCTCATCCTCCATCTTGCTCCTGATCCAAGATAGCTGACCTTATCCAGGCTACATGCAGGACTTCACTTTCTTCCCTCAAATATGGAATAAAGTCTTTTTTAAAATTTTTACTTTATATTGGAGTATAGTTGATTAGTAACGTTGTGTTAGTTTCAGGTGTACAGCAAAGCGATTCCGATATACATATGTGTATCTATTCTTTTTCTAATTGTTTTCCCATTTAGGTTATTACAGCATATTGAGCAGAGTTCCCTGTGCTATACAGTGTAGGACCTTGTTGGTTATCTATTTCAAATACAGTAGTGTGTATATGTCAATCCCAAACTCCTAATTTATCCCTCCCTCCCACCTTTCCCCTTTGGTAACCATAAGTTTGTTTTCTAAGTCTGTGAGTCTGTTTCTGTATTGTAAATGAGTTCATTTGTATCATTTTTTTTTAGGTTCCACTTATAAATGGTATCATATATTTGTCTTTCTCTGTCTGACTTACTTCACTTGGTATAATAATCTCCAGTTCCATCCATGTTGCTGCAAATGGCATTGTTTCATTCTTTTTAATGGCTGAGTAATAGTCCATTGCATATATGTGCCACATTTTCTTTATCCATTCATCTGTTTATGGACATTTAGTTTGCTTCCATATCTCGGCTATTGTAAACAGTGCTGCAAGGAACGTTGGGGTGCATGTATCCTTTTGAACCATGTTTTTCTCCAGATATATGCCCAGGACTGGGATTGCTGGACCACACGGTAGCTCTATTTTTAGTTTTTTAAAGAACCTCCATACTGTTCTCCATAGTGGCTGTACCAATTTACATTCCCACCAACAGTGTAAGAGGGTTCCCTTTTCTCCACACCCTCGTTAGCATTTATTTACTTATTTATTATTATTTATTTATTTTTAAAATAAATTATTTTATTTTTGGCTGCGTTGGGTCTTCGTTGCTGCGTGCGGGCTTTCTCTAATTGTGTTGAGCGGGGGCTACTCTTCACTGCGATGCGCAGGCTTCTCATTGCGGTGGTCTCTCTTGTTGTGGAACATGGGCTCTAGGCACACGGGCTTCAGTAGTTGTGGCTCTGCGGGCTCTAGAGTACAGGCTCAGTAGTTGTGGTGCACAGGCTTAGTTGCTCCGCAGCATGTGGGATCTTCCAGGACCAGGGTTCAAACCCGTGTCCCCTGCATTGGCAGGCGGATTCCCAATGACTGCGCCACCAGGGAAGCCCTATTATTATTTTTTAACATCTTTATTGGAGTATAATTGCTTTACAATGTTGTTAGTCTCTGCCGTATAACAAGGTGAATCAGCTATATGTATACATATATCCCCATATCCCCTCCCTCTTGCGTCTCGCTCCCACCCACCCTCCCTATCCCACCCCTCTAGGTGGTCACAAAGCACTGAGCTGATCTCCCTGTGCGATGCAGTTGTTTCCCACTAGCTATTTATTTTACATTTGGTAGTGTATATATGTCCATGCCACTCTCTCACTTCATCCCAGATTACCCTTCCCCCTCCCTGTGTCCTCAAGTCCATTCTCTATGGCTGAGTCTTTATTCCTGTCCTGCCCCTAGGTTCTTCATAACCATTTATTTCTTTTTTTTTTTTAGATTCCATATATATGTGTTAGCATACGGTATTTGTTTTTCTCTTTCTGACTTACTTCACTCTGTATGACAGACTCTAGGTCAATCCCCCTCACTACAAATAACTCAATTTCATTTCTTTTTATGGCTGAGTAATATTCGATTGTATATATGTGCCACAGCTTTATCCATTCATCTGTCGATGGGCACTTAGGTTGCTTCCATGTCCTGGCTATTGTAAATAGTGCTGCAATGAACATTGTGGTACATGACTCTTTTTGAATTATGGTTTCTCAAGGTATATGCCCAGTAGTGGGATTACAGTGTCATATGGTAGTTCTATTTTTAGTTTTTAAAGGAACCTCCATACTGTTCTCCATAGTGGCTGTATCAATTTACATTCCCACCAACAGTGCAAGAGGGTTCCCTTTTCTCCACACCCTCTCCAGCATTTATTGTTTGTAGATTTTTTGATGATGGCCATTCTGACCAATGTGTGGTGATGCCTCATTGCAGTTTTAGTTTGCATTTCTCTAATGATTAGTGATGTTGAGCATCCTTTCATGTGTTTGTTGGCAATCTGTATATCTTCTCTGGTAAAACATCTGTTTAGGTCTTCTGCCCATTTTTTGGATTGGGTTGTTTGTTTTTTTGATATTGAGCTGCATGAGTTGTTTACATATTTTGAAGATTAATCCTTTCTCCGTTGATTTGTTTGCAAATATTTTCTCTCATTCTGAGGGTTGTCTTTTTGTCTTGTTTATGGTTTCCTTTGCTGTGCAAAAGCTTTTAAGTTTCATTAGGTCCCATTTGTTTATTTTTGTTTTTACTTCCATTTCTCTAGGAGGTGGGTCAAAAAGGATCTTGCTGTGATTTATATCATAGAGTGTTCTTCCTATGTTTTCCTCTAAGAGTTTTATAGTGTCTGGCCTTACATTTAGGTCTTTAATCCAATTTGAGTTTATTTTTGTGTATGATGTTAGAAAGAGTTCTAGTTTCATTCTTTTACAGGTAGCTGTCCAGTTTTCCCAGTACCACTTATTGAAGAGGCTGTCTTTTCTCCACTGTATATTCTTGCCTCCTTTATCAAAGATAAGGTGACCATATGTGCGTGGGTCTATCTGTGGGCTTTCTATTCTGTTCCATTGATCTATATTTCTGTTTTTGTACCAGTACCATACTGTCTTAATTACTGTAGCTTTATAGTATAGTCTGAAGTAAGGGAGCCTGATTCCTCCAGCTCCATTTTTCTTTCTCAAGAAAGAAAGATCAGATTATTGCTGATCTGATCTTTATGATTTCTCTCCTTCTGCTAACTTTGAGGTTTTTTTTTTGTTCTTCTTTCTCTAATTGCTTTAGGTATAAGGTTAGGTCGTTTATTTGAGCTTTTTCTTGTTTCTTAAGGTAGGATTGTATTGCTATAAACTTCCCTCTTAGAACTGCTTTTGCTGCATCCAATAGGTTTAGGGTCATCATGTTTTCATTGTCATTTGTTTCTAGGTATTTTTTTGATTTCCTCTTTGATTTCTTCAGTGATGTCTTGGTTATTTAGTAGCGTACTGTTTAGCCTCCATATGTTTGTATTTTTTACATTTTTTCCCTGCAATTGATGTCTACTCTCATAGCGTTGTTATCAGCAAAGATACCTGGTACAATTTCAATTTTCTTAAATTTACTAAGGCTTGATTTGTGACCCACGATATCTATCCTGGAGAATATTCCATGAGCACTTGAGAAGAAAGTGTATTCTGTCGTTTTTGGATGGAATGTCCTATGAATATCAATTAAGTCTATTTGGTCTATTGTGTCATTTAAAGTTTGTGTTTCCTTATTTATTTTCATTTTGGGTGATCTGTCCATTGGTGAAAGTGGGGTGTTAAAGTCCCCTCAATGAATATATTACTGTCGATTTCCGCTTTTATAGCTGTTAGCAGTTGCCTTTTGTATTGAGGTGCTCCTATGTTGGGTGCATAAATATTTACAATTGTTATATCTTCTTCTCAGATTGATCCCTTGATCAGTATGTAGTGTCCTTCCTTGTGTCTTGTAATAGTCTTTATTTTAAAGTCTATTTTATCTGATATGAGTATTGCTACTCCAGCTTCCTTTTGATTTCCATTTGCATGGAATATCTTTTTCCATCCCCTCACTTTCAGTCTGTATGTGTCCCTAGGTCTGAAGTGGGTCTCTTGTAGACAGCATATATATGGATCTTGTTTTTGTATCCATTCAGCAAGCCTGTGTGTTTTGGTTGGAGCATTTAATCCATTCACGTTTAAGGTAATTATCAACATGTGTGTTCCTATGACCTTTTTCTTAATTGTTTTGGCTTTGTTTTTGTAGGTCCTTTTCTTCTCTTGTGTTTCCCACTTAGAGAAGTTCCTTTAGCATTTGTTGTAGAGCTGGTTTGGTGGTGCTGAATTCTCTTAGCTTTTGCTTGTCTGTAAAGCTTTTGATTTCTCCATCGAACCTGAATGAGATCCTTGCCAGGTAGAGTAATCTTGGTTGTAGGTTCTTCCCTTCCATCACTTTAAGTGTATCATGCCACTCCCTTCTGGCTTCTGGAGCTTCTGCTGAGAAATCAGCTGTTGACCTTATGGGAGTTCCCTTGTATGTTATTTGCTGTTTTTCCCTTGCTGCTTTGAATAATTTTTCTTTGTCTTTAATTTTTGCGAGTTTGATTACTATGTGTCTTGGCGTTTTTCTCCTTGGGTTTATCCTGTATGGGACTCTCTGCACTTCCTGCACTTGGGTGGCTATTTCCTTTCCCATGTTAAGGAAGTTTTCGACTATAATCTCTTCAAATATTTTCTCTGGTCCTTTCTCTCTCTCTTCTCCTTCTGGGACCCCTATCATGTGAATGTTGTTGCATTTAATGTTGTCCCAGATGTCTCTTGGGCTGTCTTCACTCCTTTTCATTCTTTTTTCTTTAGTCTGTTCCGCAGCAGTGAATTCCACCATTCTGTCTTCCAGGTCACTTATCCGTTCTTCTGCCTCAGTTATTCTGCTATTGATTCCTTCTAGGGTAGTTTTCATTTCAGTGATTGTATTGTTCATCTCTGTTTGTTTGTTCTTTAATTCTTCTAGGTCTTTGGTAAACATTTCTTGCCATCTTCTCGATCTTTGCCTCCATTCTTTTTCCGAGGTCCTGGATCATCTTCACTATCATTATTCTGAATTCTTTTTTCAGAAGGTTGCCTATCTCCACTTCATTTAGTTGTTTTTCTGGGGTTTTATCTTGTTCTTTCATCTGGTATATAGCCTTCTGCCTTTTCATCTTGCCTATCTTTCTGTGAATGTGGTTTTTGTTCCACAGGCTGCAGGATTGTACTTCTTCTTGCTTCTGCTGTCTTCCCTCTGGTGGATGAGGCTCTCTAAGAGGCTTGTTCAAGTTTCCTGATGGGAGGGACTGGTGGTAGGTAGAGCTGGCTGTTGCTTTGGTGGGCACAGCTCAGTAAAACTTTAATCCACGTGTCTGCTGATGGATGGGGCTGGGTGCCCTCCCTGTTAGTTGTTTGACCTCAGGCGACCCAACACTGGAGGCTACCCACACTCTTTGGTGAGGCTAATGGCAGACTCTGGTAGGGCTCACACCAAGGAGTATTTCCCAGAACTTCTGCTCCCAGTGTCCTTGTCCTCACGGTGACACACAGCCACCCCCCGCCTCTGCAGGAGACCCTCCAACACTAGCAGGTAGGTCTGGTTCAGTCTCCTAGGGGGTCACTGCTCCTTCCCCTGGGTCCCGAAGTGCACACTACTTTGTGTGTGCCCTCCAAGAGTGGAGTCTCTGTTGCCCCGAGTCCTGTTGAAGTCCTGCAATCAAATCCTGCTAGCCTTCAAAGTCTGATTCTCTAGGAATTCCTCCTCCCGTTGCCAGACCGCAGATTGGGAAGCCTGATGTGGGGCTCAGAACCTTCACTTCAGTGTGTGGACTTCTGTGGTATAAGTGTTCTCCAGTTTGTGAATCACCCACCCAGCATTTATTGGATTTGATTGTATTGTGATTGCGCCCCTCCTACTGTCTCATTGTGGCTTCTCCTTTGTCTTTGGATGTGGGGTGTCTTTTTTGGTGAGTTCCAGTGTCTTCCTGTCGATGATTGTCCAGCAGCTAGTTGTGATTCTGGTGTTCTCGCAAGAGGGAGTGAGAGCATGTCCTTCTACTCCACCATCTTGAACCAGTCTCTCCTGAATTCTCTTAACTTTTGCTTGTCTGTAAAGATTTTAATTTCTCCGTCAAATCTGAATGAGATCCTTGCTGGGTAGAGTAATCTTGGTTGTAGGTTTTTTCCCTTTCATCACTTTAAATATGTCCTGCCACTCCCTTCTGGCTTGCAGAGTTTCTGCTGAAAGATCAGCTGTTGGGATTCCCTTGTATGTTATTTGTTGCTTTTCCCTTGCTGCTTTTAATATTTTTTCTTTGTATTTAATTTTTGATAGTTTGATTAATATGGGTCTTGGTGTGGTTCTCCTTGCGTTTGTCCTGTATGGGACTCTCTGCGCTTCCTGGACTTGATTGCCTATTTCCTTACCCATGTTAGGGAATTTTTCAACTATAATCTCTTCAAATATTTTCTCAGTCCCTTTCTTTTTCTCTTCTTCTTCTGGGACTCCTATAATTCAAATGTTAGTGCGTTTAATGTTGTCCCAGAGGTCTCTGAGACTGTCCTCAATTCTTTTCATTCTTTCTTCTTTTTTCTGCTCTGTGGTAGTTATTTCCATTCTTTTATCTTCCAGGTCACTTATCCATTCTTCTGCCTCAGTTATTCTGCTATTGATAACTTCTAGAGAATTTTTAATTTTATTTATTGTGTTGTTCATCATTGTTTGTTTGCTCTTTAGTTCTTCTAGGTCCTTGTTAAACGTTTCTTTTATTTTCTCCATTCTATTTCCAAAATTTTGGATCATCTTTACTATCATTACTCTGAATTCTCTTTCAGGTAGACTGCCTATTTCCTCTTCATTTGTTTGGTCTGGTGGGTGTTTTTATTTGCTGCTTCATCTGCTGCATATTCCTCTGTCTTCTCATTTTGCTTCACTTACGATGTTTGGGGTCTCCTTTTCACAGGCTGCAGGTTCGTAGTTCCTGTTGTTTTTGGTGTCAGCCCCCAGTGGGTGAGGTTCGTTCAGTGGGTTGTGTAGGCTTCCTGGCGGAGGGGATTGGTGCCTGTGTTCTGGTGGGTGAGGCTGGATCTCATCTTTCTGGTGGGCAGGGCTGCATCCAGCAGTGTGTTTTGGGGTGTCTGTGAACTTAGTATGATATTAGGCAACCTCTCTGCTAATGGGGTTAAGTTCCTTTCTTGCTAGTTGTTTGTCATGGGGTGTCCAGCACTGTAGCTTGCTGGCCATTGGGTGGAGCTGCGTCTTCGCGTTGAGATGGAGATCTCTAGGAGCTCTCACTGATTGATATTATGTGTGACTGGGAGATCTCTGGTGGTCCAGTGTCCTGAACTCGGCTCTGCCACCTGGGAGGCTCAGGCCTCACACCAGGCCGGAGCACCAGGACCCTGTCAGCTACACGGCTACATCACAACAGCAAGCTTGTAATAGGGCTGAACTTAGAACTCAGGTCCCCTAGTGCACTTCACTTTCCACTATGTCATTCCAGCTTCTATATTCTACTTTGTGATGATGCCTTGCGGATGATGCCACACAGCTCAGAAGAAAAGGGAGAAAAAAAAAGAATAATAAAAAGTAAAATTAAAAAATAAAGTAAAATAAAATAAAATTATTAAAATAAAAAAATAATTAAAAGAAAAAAATTGAAAAGCAATACAATAGAGCAACAAAACCAATGAACAAATCCACCAATTATAACAAGTGCTAAAAACTATACTAAGATAAACATAAAAATCAGAAACAAATCAGTCACAGAAAGCAAACCCCAAGTCTACTGTTGCTCCCAAAGTCTACTGCCTCAATCTTGGGTTGACTTGTTGTCTCTTCAGGTATTCCACAGGTGCAGGGTACCTCACATTGATTGTGGGGATTTGATCTGCTTCTCCTGAGGCTGCAAGGAGAAATTTCCCTTTCTCTTCTTTGTTCACACAGCTCATGGGGTTCAGGTTTGGTTTTGGCCCTGCCTCTGCATGTAGGTTTCCCTCAGGCTTCTGTTTCGTGCTCAGACAGGATGGGGTTAAAGCAGCAGCTGATTAGGTGGCTCTGGCTCACCCATGCTGGGGTGAGGGAGGGGTATGGTAGTTATAATTGGAATGCAGGGTGAGCCTGAGGTAGCAGAGGCCGGCGTGACCTTGCAACAGCTTGAGGCGTGCCATGTGTTCTCCTGGGGAAGTTGTCCCTGGATCACGGGACTCTGGCAGTGGTGGACTGCATAGGCTCCTGGGAGGGGAGGTGTGAATAGTGACCTGTGCTTGCACACAGGCTTCTTGGTGGCTGTAGAAGCAACCTTAGCATTTCATGCCCATCTCTGGTGTCCAAGCTGATAGCTGTGGCTTGCGCCCATCTCTGGAGCTCGTTTAGGCGGTTCTCTGAATCCCTTCTCCTCATGCACCCAGAAACAATGGTCTCTTGCCTCTTAGCCATGTCCAGAATTTTTCCCGGACTCCCTTCTGGCCAGCTATGGCTCACTAGCCCCCTTCAGGCTGTGTTCACGCAGCCAACCCCAGTCCTCTCCCTGGGATCTGACCTCCGAAGCCTGAGCCTCAGCTCCCAGACCCGCCTTTCCCGGCGGGTGAGCAGACAAGGCTCTCAGGCTGGTGAGTGCTGGTTGGCACTGATCCTCTGTGCAGGAATCTGTCTGCTTTGCCCTCTGCACCCCGTTGCTGCGCTGTCCTCCATGGCTCTGATGCTTCCCCCCACCCACCCTCTGTCTCTGCCAGGGAAGGGACTTCCTAGTGTGTGGAAACTTTTCCTCCTTCACAGCTCCCTCCCAGAGGTGCAGGTCCTGTCCCTATTCTTTTGTCTCTCTTTTTTCTTTTTTCTTTTGCCCTACCCAGGTAGATGGGGCGTTTCTTGCCTTTGGGGAAGTCTAAGGTCTTCTGCCAGCATTCAGTAGTTCTGTAGGAGTTGTTCCACATGTGGATGTATTTTTGATGTATTTGTGGGGAGGAAGGTGATCTCCACGTGTTACTCCTCTGCCATCTTGAAGGTCCCCCTCTTCAGCATTTATTGTTTGTAGACATTGTGATGATGGCCATTCTGACTGGTGTGAGGTGATACTTCATTGTAATTTTGATTTGCATTTCTCTAATAATTAGTGATGTTGAGCATCTTTTCATTTGCCTCTTGGCCATCTGTAGGTCTTTGAAGAAATGTCTGTTTAGGTCTTCTGCCCATTTTTTGTTTGGGCTGTTCCTTTTCTTGATATTGAGCTGCATGAGGTGTTTGTAAATTTTGGAGATTAATCCCTTCTTGGTCACATCATTTGCAAATATTTTCTTATTCTGTGGTTTGTCTTTTCATTTTTTTATGGTTTCCTTTGCTCTGCTAAAGTTTTTGAGTTTAATTAGGTTCCATTTGTTTACTTTTGTTTTTATTTCCATTACTCTAGGAGATGGATTGAAAAAGATACTGCCGTGATTTACGTCAGAGTGTTCTGCCTATGTTTTCGTCTAAGAGTTTTATAGTATCAGGTCTTTAATTCATTTTGAGGATATTTTTGTATGTAGTGTTAAAGAATGTTCTAGTTTCATTCTTCTACATGTAGCTGTCCAGTTTTCTCAGCACCATTTATTGAAGAGACTGTCTTTTCTCCACTTTGTAGTCTTGCCTCCTTTTTTGTAGATTAATTGACCAGAGGTATGTGGGTTTATTTCCGGGCTTTTATCCTGTTCCATTGATCTATATTTCTGTTTTTGTGCCAGTACCATACTGTTTTGAATACTGTAGCTTTGTAGTATAGTCTGAAGTCAGGGAGCCTGATTACTCCAGTTTCTTTTTTCTTTCTAAAGATTGCTTTTGCTATTCAGAGTCTTTTGTGTCTCCATACAAATTTAAAAGTTTTTTGTTCTACTTCTGTGAAAAATGCCATTGGTAGTTTGATAGGGATTGCATTGAATCTGTAGATTGCCTTGGGTAGTATAGTCATTTTGACAATATTGATTCTTCCAATCCAAGAACATGGTATTCTTTTCATCTGTGTTATCTTTGATTTCTTTCATCAGCGTCTTAAAATTTTCAGAGTATAGATCTTTTGCCTCCTTAGGTAGGTTTATTCCTAGGTAGTTTATTCTTTTTGATGAGATGGTAAGTGGGATTGTTTCTTTAATTTCTCTTTCTGATCTATAACACTCCCTATTTAAAAGCTGATAGAAAGGATTCAAATGAAGGGGAAGAGTTAGAATAGCTAAGAGAAATATGGTCTAATAATTGATATGAAATTCTTTAGAAGGGTTGGAAGGATGAAATTCAACACTTGTGGAAGGTTGGCCATTGATAGGAGGTGGGATGCTTCTTCTGTTATAATCCTAGGAAGCAGGAGATAGTATTGATGTGGAGGGCTGATAGCATGAGGTGGTTGAGTTTCTGTTGGCTTTAGTTTTTTGTGTAAAAACCTGCTAGAGGGTAGGGTCAGGAAAGTGTGGTAAGGGAGGATAGCAGAGAATAATAAATATTTGAAATGGTTGTGTTGGTCAAGAGAACATTCTGTGAAACATGATAGGATTGCTGGTAAGTGGGCATATGAATTTGAAGATGTTCGTCATTTATTAGTGAAATCAATATGACCTATTGTGTGACATTTTTCTAGTAGGGTTTAGCTGCTCAAGGAAAGACATGGAATAAATAGGTAGCTCAACCTCTCCAGGGTTAAAGATTTTGTCAGAGAGGAGCAGCAAAGCATAAAGAGAGAAAGGGTTTTATGGTATTGGTAAGAGTGTGATTAAAATGGTATACTGTTGACTCCAAGTTGGATAAGAAGGCACAAAAGAAAGGGACAATGAATTGCAGGAAATTAAGAGGATCAGTGGTTGAAGGTCACGTAGAAGGACAAAGAATGGTCAAAGTGGTAATAGTTGTTAAAGCAAAAGCAAAGTGAACCAATGGTTGGATGCATAGTTAATGATTGAGTATTAGAACAGTTTTTACGTAACAAAGTCTCAGGGTCATGAGACTGAGTGGCTGAGGTTGGAGAAAAGTCACTGAGATGAGATCAAGGAATGAGAGGGCTGGATGGGATGTCCAAGTGGACATTAGAGTCAGTCAAATTATGGAAGGATTTGATGTGGGGAGGAAGACGCTGACTCAGAAGTATTTTATATTTCATTATGTTAGTTATACTGTGCTATATTATCTGAACAGGAGGGAAATAGCCAAATGTTATACAACTTTACTCAACAATGAGAAAGAATCAACTATTTTGTTAAGTTGTGGAATTCTCATTAGGCTCAGGGACTGAGCAGCTTCTAGAAGAAAGAATATGTTGCTGCTGGCCTGAGGGAGGTGGGTGTGGTGTTGATAATAGTGGATTTTGGTGTAAGACAAAACTGAATTTGAACGCTGATTCCATTACATAATTTAACTTACTCCTTTCAGCCTGAATTTTCAAGTCACTACAATAGAATTTTTAATGCCAGTTTTATGGAGGTGCTGTCCAGTTTTATGCAGGTACTGTCAGGATGAGACCAGATAAAAGGTGTGACATATGGAAATGCAGTGCCTAGAATTTACCCTGTGCTCAATAAGTCTGAAATCTTCCTCTGTGAAGAGTCCTATCCAGGGAAGTTCCAGTATTGAGGGGAAAACTTGTGAGCCTCCCCACTGGATTTTGGTGGAAAAATAGTTTTCTAAATTATAATTTTGTGCAAAAAGACAAGTGAATGAATAGTTTACCAGAAGGGGCAAGATGCCTTACTTCCTAAATTTTTTTATAATATGGAAATTTAATTCCATTCTGTGGTGATTACAATTTAGTCTGTAGAGATAATTGCACCTAACTGTGATCTTGTTAGGAATAACTTTGTAGAGAGAAATGCAGCTGAACAATGAGATTGATTACCTGAGGTTTACAGCATTCAGAGAAATGACAAAAATAGGCCAGGGTCCTTGGCTGATATTGATTAGTGAATGAAAGCCAGAATTTTCTCTGAGATCCAAGAAGTATACTTTTCTTCCAGCTCTAGTGAGGCCTACATAAGGTAGTGACAATTTTAACCACTTAAGGGTAGAAATAGTGTTTTTACTAGTTAATGCTGTTAAGTACAGTTTATTGAGTGCTCATCGTGTGCTCAGTGCTTTCTAAGCACTGACCGATCTTTACCAATGCTCTCTGGGTGAGAGACTGATCCCCATTTTCCAGATGAGGAGGCTGAGGCTGGAGAGTTGAAATGACTCACCCAAGGTTAGTCCTTTGATAACTGGCAACAGCCATGTTTCTTTCAAGCCTAAGTCTCCCCACTATATCACCCTGCCTCCAGGCAAAACTCTGGGTAGCACAGGTGTTATATTTCTTAATTTTTCTAAAAGAAACTCACATGACAAAATTTCTTAGGAGACTGTATTAGTCAGGGTTTTCCAGAGAAACAGAACCAATAGGATGCGTATCTGTATAGAAAGAGGTTTATTATAAGGAATTGGCTCCTGCAGTTACAGAGGCTGGCAAGTCCAAAGTCTGCAGGGTGGGCTGGCAGGCCGGACACCCAGGATACCCAGTGGGTGCAGTTCCAGTCTGAAGGCAATCTGCTGGAGGATTCCCTCTTGCTCAGGGATGCTGGTCTTTTTGTTGTGTTCAGGCTTTCAAGTGATTGGATGAGTCCCCCCTACATTGTGGAGGGCAACTGGTGCTCACACTTCACTGATTTAAATGTTAATATCATTAAAGTAAAAAACAATCCCCTCCAAGTTGACATAAAGTTAACTATCACAGAGACTTAGGTGAGTCTACTTTTTTTTTTTTTTTTAATCTTTTGGCCATGCTGCATGGCAGGTGGGATCTTATTCCCCAACCAGGGATCGAACCCTTGCCCCCTGCATTGGAACCGCAGAGTCCCAACCACTGGACTGCCAGGGAAGTCCCTGATGAGTCTACTTTTTAAAACTCATTTCTCCAGGAGGTGGAATTTACCAGGCACTGATATAATTTCCTAACTTAATATTTAGCAGAGCCCACTGAATGGGCTCATGGAAGATTATTGTAGGTTAGATGGTGCTCTAACATCTTAAGAGTGAGCTATAGTTCATGGATGCATAGCAAATAAAATTCTAATTGCAAAACTTCAGTCTCTGAGATTTAGTTTTCAAAGATACCACCTCAGGGAATACCAACAGTCCCCTTAGACTGGCCTTTGTAATCATTATCATCATCATCAATAATAATGATGATAATAGTTAACATTTTATTTTTATTTTATAAATTTATTTATTTATTTATTTTTGGCTGCGTTGGGTCTTCGTTGCTGCACGCGGGCTTCCCCTAGTTGCGGTGAACGGGGGCTGCTCTTCATTGCGGTGTGCGGGCTTCTCATTGCGGTGGCTTCTCTTGTTGCGGAACATGGGCTCTAGGCGCGTGGGCTTCAGTAGTTGTGGCACGTGGGCTCGGTAGTTGTGGCGCACGGGCTTAGTTGCTCCGCGGCATGTGGGATCTTCCCGGACAAGGGCTCGAACCCGTGTCCCCTGCATTGGCAGGCGGATTCTTAACAACTGTGCCACCAGGGAAGTCCAATAGTTAACATTTACTGACTGCTTCTTGTGTGTTGGCACTGGTTCTGAGTTCTTTCCGTGTGTTAGTTCATTTATCTCAGCACTAGGAGGAAGTTACTATTTATTCTTTTACACCTTCTTTTACATGTGTGGAAACAGTCTCAGAGAGGTTAGTAAATTGGCCATGGTAAAACAGCTCGTAAAGGGTGGATCCAGGATTCAAAGAAGGCAGTTTGCTATGCAGAAAGATGATTTGGGGTCCCAAAGCACATTTGCCTGAAAATCTCTCATTATTCGTCATAGTGTCTGAAATTGTCACCTTTAGAAGAATCAAACCTTTGAAAGATCAAATAATCAACATTTAGTACTAACTGTGGATCCGGTGCCCATGTAGGTGTAGAGAGGATAGAAAGAATAATAATATAGACTCCCTGCCTTGAAAGAGCTTGCGGTTGTTGGGCAGGGGAAATTTCCCCCTCTACCCTTCTTGAGCTCTTGTGGCTGGACTAATAATAAAATTGACAAAAGACAGTTCAACAGGAGAAAAAGATACAAATTTTAATTTGATGCATGGAAGTCTCATAGAAGTAGGACCTAAGAAGTGGTCAAAGCAGTCAGCTTTTTTACTTTTTAGACAAAGAAACAAGAAATTTGGGAGGAATTTAGAAGACAAAGAAACTTAGGCTTTGGGTGATTAATTAGTGAGGAATCTAAGCAGACTTTGGGCTTGGGGTAGTAAATTGAAGAAGTAACAAGGTTTGTTTATATAAGCTTCTCTGCCTGAATTTCCTATCTCCTGACATAAGTGTGTTCTTTTACCTCCAGATGCAAGGAGTTGCCCCTTTCACATGAGAGATTTATTTCCTGCTTTCAGGGAGACAGAGAGGGTCAGAATGTCCCTCTTGTGTTGGTTATTTCTTAAGTAAATTTAATTCAAAAAAACCAATATGCCATTGAAGCATATTTTGAGGCAGGCTGTTCTGAGTCCCAACACAGTCTCAATGAAGAGGCTTGAATAGACCCAGGAGGAAGAAATGCCTGGAGGCTGAACTGCTATAATCTGTTTGGTATGTTGTTTCCTTGTATTTAGGGAATGGGCATTCTTGCTGTTTTTGTTTTTTGTTTTTTTTAAATGAACCATTTTAATTCTCTCTGGAGTCTTGAGTGGGCCAGAGGCAAAGAACTTGGGTGATTTGGTGGACTCTTAGGTAAATGTATTTAGCAGGATACTTACTAGGACCTATAGAATAAAATAAATCATAATAATAATAGCTATGATTTGAGGAGAGCTCACTAGCTCCCTGGCCTGGGCAGGGGCATGAGTCAGATGCAATTAATTGTATTTGAATTGTATTTGTTTCTCATATGCTAGTAAGATGTGAGCTTTATGAAGGCAGGGGCCGTTCTGCCTTGTCATTGTTGAGTTTCCAGCCCTTAGAAGAGAGCCAGAAACATGGAGGGTGCTCAGTAGGTCTTTCCAAAATAAATGAATGGATCTGACAGTTCACTTACGGTCATTCTTTGCTCTGTCAAAATGTAAAAGTCAGAATTGGGTGATCTTTTTTGATCTAAGTATAAAGAATGCGGCCTTCGAAGTCAGGCAGACTTAAGTTCTATCACCATGTTGCCACTTACGTAAAATGTGACCAAAATTACTTTTAAGCCTCAATTTCCTTGTCTGATTCTGCAAAGATGTCAGGGGCAGCAGTTTCTAGTCTTATAATCTTTCCTAATCACCCCCACTCCACCCATAAACAGAGAACAACTAAATAGCAAAATAAGCAAACCACAAAACCCATGGGGAGCATTTACAATGAAATTTTGACAAAGTGTCCTCACAAACCCCAAAGGTAAATGGCAGGAACAACCATCAGCCACCAGGAAACCTGTGTGGCATCAGTGTTTGTGTGGGATGAAGAGGAGAGAAGCATTGGAGTGTCTGATGGATATAAAAACAAGAGAACCCCAAAATAGATAACAGGTATTCACTGCAAAACACTGTAGGCTAATTTGAAAACAGCTACTGAAACGGGGAGGAGTTTTGTCCAATCTAGCAGCAGATGGGTGTAAAGGTTCACATGACTGCACATATTTCCTTGCTAGAAGTTTCTCTCCATCCCTTTATACTCCACCCGTATCACTCCTATTAATTGTTTAGCTTTAAGCTTAGATATCACTTTGCCTGATGTACTAGTTTCTTACTGCTGCCATAACAAGTGATCTCAAACTGATTGGCTTAAAGCAAGATGAATTTTTATCTTCCAGTTCTGTAGTTGAAGAGTGCAGCACAGTTCTCACTAGGTTAAAAATCCAGGTGTCAGCGGGGCTGCATTCCTTTCTTTTCCAGCTCCTAGAGGCCACCCATATCCTTGCTTCATGATCCTTTCCCTCCATCTCCAAAGCCATCAACAGGGGGTTCGGTTTTCTTGACACCACCCCAACTTTCTCTTCTGTAGTCAAATCCCCCGTGGCCTCCCTCTTACACTTTTAAGGACCCTTGAGATTATATTGGGCCCACCTGGATAATCTACAGTAATCTCCCTCTTTCAAGATTCCTAGCTTAATCACACCTGCCAAGTTCTTTTTTGCCATATATGGTAATAGATTAACAGGGTTCCAAAGATTAGGACATGGATATCCCTGGGGAGGGGGAATGGCAGTGGTTAGGGTGTACGTTATTCTGCTACCACACCTAAGAAGAATTTCCTGCCCCAAGATGCTACTGGGTACCCCTCTTGTGAGTGCCCATGGATGCTGCCCTGATTCCCTGTTGAGTTGTCTGTATCATGGATAGATGGGGGGTGTTCCTTAAAGGCAAGTATGTGTCTTCTCTGCCACTCAGTTCCCAGAGTCCAGCACGCTGCTGTTCAACATAACTTATATGGATCAAATTATATTTATCTTAAGTTTTCCAGTGGCCACATTAAAAAAGAAAAATACTCGCACAGTACATTTTAAGACTCTATTTTATCTAACCCAATATATCCAAGATGTTATCATTTCAACAGGTAATCAATATAAAATTATTAGTGAGATATTTTACATTCATTTATTGGGACTAAATCTTCGAAGTCCAGTCTGTAGTTTTACACATATAGCATATCGCAATTCGGACCAGCCACCATCCAAATGCTCAGTGGCCATAAGTGGCTGATGGCTACCCTATGGGACAACTCAGTTCTGGCACAATCCCTGGTGTTTAGGAGCGCCCCATGGGAGCTTGTCTGATCATTGGGGGAGGGGACCGATGCGGGGCCAGCATGAGGGCTGAATCTTAGAAGTGAGTGCCAGCTTCAGCGTGCTCCCGTGTTTGTGGCTTAAGTTTTATTAGATTTTACATAAAAATCAGAAAATCGAATGCCTCGTGAACACACGCCTTTCAGTTTCTAATTTGGCAGTGTGCACCCTTGGGTGAGGCGCCATCAGTTTCCTGGGGTGACGGAGCAGCCACTGCCGTAAACATCTACGGGGAGGAGTCCTCTTCGGGGGCTCCCAGGAGCGGGAGGTAGTTAGCTTGTGAGGTGAAAAACATATTTTCACATTTCCAAAGGTTTGCTTCGCTTTCATGTATACCTCTTTCAAAAAGTATCCTCAAACTGCATTTTGAAAGCTGACCCTGCTAACTCTGGCTTCCCAAATCGCTTTGAAGTCACAGAACAACCTGAAAACAAAGCATGTTCACAGTTCTGGGACAGAAGGATAAACACACATCGCCCCTGAAGGGGAAACCCCAGCCTCTGAGCTTCAGAGCTCAGTCTGCCAAACAGAGGAGGCTGACTGGTGTCCAGGGCCCTCATCTCCATCAGGATCACTCCAGATTGGTTTTTTGTCCTCTGCTTTGCTCTTTCAAAAAGCCATGGGAATCCTCTTAATGCATGCACACATTTCCTCACAAACCAGAGCACATGCAGAGTTCTCTGAATTGAGCTACATGTCGAGCCCTGTGATCTAGTAGGATATTAAACTATCGTTAGAAGCAAATTGTTGCCCTCCCCTGCCAAAAGATGGACTATAAACGGAGATAATCACATAACCACAGTACTCTGTGTGGTTCTTTTCCGCTTTGTGCACTCAACAATGGAGCAAAGAACCAGCCACATATTAGGTTGCTAAATGGTGTTGAATGCGTGCACGAACTCTCCTTTCTTGCTCTCAGCCTTGCAGAGGGAATGGGAGGAGAGATCTATTGCTGGGGTTCACGCCATCCCTAGAACACATGTGTAACCAGTTCTCGTGAAAGAGCACCACATTTCAATCTGATCTGCTCACTATCAAAGAGAAGACAAAGGGACACACGCCCAAAGATGTTAGGATTCAGGCTTTCACATAGTCTAAAATGAAGACAAGTCTCAAGGCAAACCAGACACTGCCGAGGACCTGAAGATCACTTTGTATTCCGCAGAGCAGACTGGCAGCTTGTCTGTCTGGTGTCTGCTAGAACTACCCGAGGGCAGGGAAGACCCTAGGATTGGAATGAGCGTGAAGATAAAAATCAAGCTGATTGAGCCTGTCTCTGCACCCATACTGTGTAGTAGATTTCTGTCGGTTACAGTCGATAAATTGCAGCTTAGTTTCTTTCTTTCTAGCTTGCCTGCATGGTTCAATTTCTCCAAGTGTCCTTTAACCCAGTGCACTTAAAAAAAGAAGAGAATCTCATTTATTGGGGACATAGATGGAAAAGTAAAGATAGAAATGGCAACATTGTCTTAAACCTCTTCATCCTGCCACTTCTGGGCCTGAGGCAGAAGGGTCTCACAGGTCTGAGCACAATTCCTCTTGCAGATCATATAGGCTACAGCAGTCGTAAGGGTGAGTGTATTCATGCTTCCAATCATGGGAGAGGAGGTTGGTCCTAGGGCATAACTTTGATAGGGAGCCAGCAAAAGCAGCTGTAGAACCTACCTCACCTTCTGTAGCTCCAGCTTCTCACTGCCGCACTCCTACGAGGTTGCCACATCAGGGGAGAGATGCAGGTATGTTTATGTGTGCGTGCAGGAACTTTGTCACTAGCTTATTCCCTCTTAAGAGCCAGACAGAGTGTCTGATTACTTTTCTTTCATGATGTGTTTGAGCCACTTTATAAACTTTGAACAGACTTATATCCTTGACTCTTCCCTTTCCTTCTTTTCTTCCTGTCTAGCAAGAGTGGGGAATCATTGTAAAGGAAACCTGGCACATGTAGTCTCAAATGCATCTTTAAATGTTAATTCTCCACATTTGATACAGAAAACAACAACAACAAAAAAAACTTGGCTACAGATGCACTGTGACATGGAAAGGTAAAATTTTTGGCCAGATTTTTAAGGCCAGATGGTGGGCAGTGAAGAATAAAATCAGATTGAGGAATTGGGTGAGGCTGGGATGTAGCAGCTTTTGCAAAGTAATCATGAGTACTCCATATTAGGGAAATGCAGGACCAAGTGGTGTGGGCCAGTTCAGAGTCTAAGCTTTTTACCTAACTGGGGGAGCAAACAGGCCAGCAATGGATTTCACTTAAGCCAAATGAAAAGAATTACTGGAAAGCAGATTTGGGACAGGCGGAAGTCAGAAAATTTCCTTGGAATCAGTCAAGGTGAGTAGGGACAGGTAAGCCAGAAAAGAAGGTAGAACCACTGAGTCAGTTTCCCTACTGCCTGTTCTGGTTGTCCATGTCGTTGCTGAGTGTAAGCAGCTAAGTGTTGAGGCTTTGTGCTCCAAACCAAAAATGAAGGCTGCTAGTAAATTAAGCCTTCTTTTTAGCTACTGGAAGCTGACACTTTATTTGTCCAATTTTTTTTTTCATTGTAATCATAAAATTGGCTGGAGTTCCATCTACTTGAAAACTACACAATATTGGTAGGAAATTAAATGTTTGGATTGATGATTGTGAGGTTGACGTTTCAAATATTTTCTCTAAAGTTAGAGGTGTCAGTAACATTGGGATGGCCACACACATTTTTTTTTTAACATCTTTATTGGAGTATAATTGCTTTACAATGGTGTGTTAGTTTCTGCTTTATAACAAAGTGAATCAGTTATACATATACATATGTTCCCATATCTCTTCCCTCTTGCATCTCCCTCCCTCCCGCCCTCCCTATCCCACACCTCTAGGTGGTCACAAAGCACAGAGCTGATCTCCCTGTGCTATGCGGTTGCTTCCCACTAGCTATCTATTTTACGTTTAGTAGGGCCACACAAATTTGATTCATCTATTCAGTGGTGTTTATCCTGGGCTCGTTTTGCTAAATGCTTGGCTGTGGTGTTAGGCTGTTATGATAGCCAGGTCACTGTTTTAGGTCAAGTATATGGCTCAGAAATTGAGACCATCTCTCTCTTATCATGTTCTAAATGAGTAAAAATGGTAAATGCTATATGTAATGAGGTGAATTGGCATGGGGAATGGGGCTAGGAAATGCTGGCTATGTTTCTTGATCACTTAGGCTCCTTTGGGGCTGGCATCAGCAGCTTCTAAGCAAATGATTTTGTATTTGTATTCTTTTAGTGGTTATACTTATTTTTCTAAAAAATGAACCTTAGATGAACAAAATTGGATTACTTATAATCCTGAGTCTGAGTATCATACATCCACTTATCTCTTTTCATTTATTTTTTTTCCTTTTACTCATGATCCCTGGTCCCAAATTTCATTTCTCCTCATCACAGCCACCCTTTTTTTTTTTTTCTTTTTCTTTTTAGTTAGTCAATTCAATCTTACTAGGTTTAGAATTATATAAATTATGTTTAACACAATGCAAAAATTTTAGTATTTGCAGATTTATTTGTCAAGTGGTATGTTTGTTCTACAACCATATTTTTTTGTACTTTATGGAAAGTTTTAAATACCTGATGGAAGAATGGTGCAGTTTGATTAAAGAGGAAATGATACAGCTTCTAAAGCAGGAAGGCATAAAAGGCTGAATGATCCCTGCATTTTTCCTTCCCTTTTTTCTCTCATCTGGGGGAATCTCTAACCCTTTTAAGAATATCTAATCCTTTTCAAAGTTAATTTTTTATATCAGATCACTCTAACTAGGGAGCAATTTTTTTAAACAGAAATAGCATTGGGCAGACCTTCCAAACCCTCATTTGGCAGGAAGGAAAAATTCTATAGGGTATATACAATTACTTAATT
Organism: Balaenoptera musculus; assembly: GCF_009873245.2. Lineage (NCBI taxonomy): Eukaryota > Metazoa > Chordata > Mammalia > Artiodactyla > Balaenopteridae > Balaenoptera > Balaenoptera musculus. The sequence goes on along the minus strand of NC_045800.1, from coordinate 36,914,589 downwards.
CAAGCCATAGAGAAGAAAGCACTCCCAAGTAAGAGTTCAGGTTAGTTTCAGCTGTTTCTCTTATTCACCAATTCAACTTTATGAGCATTTATCACTCGCTGTGTACAGGATGATCATACATTCAAGTTTTCCCAGGACAGTCCCCGTTTAAGTGTGCTTCCCTGCCATCTGTCTGGCGATATAGTTTGAAATCAGAAGTGTGATGCCTCTAGCTTCATTCTTCTTTCTCAAGATTGCTTTGGCTATTTGCATTCTTCTGTGGTCCTATGTGAACTTTAGGATTGTTTTTACTATTTCTGTGAAAAATGGCATTGGAATTTTTATAAGAATTATTTGCATTGAATCTATAGATGGCTTTGGGTTGTATTGTTAATTTTAACAATATTCTTCTGATCCATAAACAAGGGATATATTTCCATTCATTTGTATTTTCTTCAATTTCTTTCATCAAAGTCTTATAATTTTAGTGTACAGATATTTCACCTTTATGGTTAAATTTATTCCAAAGTATTTTATTGTTTTTGATGCTATTTTGAATGATATTGTTTTCTTTCTTTATTTTTCAAATATTTTGTTAGTGTATAGAAATACAACTGCTTTTTGTATGTTGATTTTCTATTCTTCAACTTTACTGAATTCATTTATTCCAACAGTTTTTTTGGTGGAGTATTTAGGATTTTTCTATATTTGAGATTAAGATTACATCATCCGGGATATAGGGATATATAGGGACAACTTTATTTCTTTCCAATTTGAATGCCTTTTATTTCTGTTCTGTGTGTGTGTGTGTGTGTGTGTGCACGCACATGCACGCCTAATTGCTCTGGCTAAAACTTCCACTACAGTGTTGACTAGGAGTGTGGCATTCTTGGCTTGTTCCTGAGTTTGTGGAAATCTATCACACATCCATGTGTCTCTTTTTATTTTCTTTCCTTTTATTATTTATCCCTGATGCCAAATTTTATCATTTGGCAGCCATCAAAAAATAATTCAGGTAAGAATCATCAAAGGATGTTAAAACTCATGGGTGAAAATTTGTTGAGGAATGGATTATTAACACAATTCACCCAAAATTCTCTACAAAATACATAGTAACTGCAAAAGGAAAAATAGTAACTTTACAGTGGAGAATACTGGCACCTGTGACCTTAACCATATAGCAAAGTTAACATCATCAGTATTGGATGGAACATCATGTGACCCCTGACATAATGCATTCAAAAGGACACAGCACCACTTCTGTGGTATTCCTGCCAAAGGTGCATAACATGAATATAATCATGGGGAAATATCAGACAAGCCCTATTGAGGCACATTCTACAAAAGAACTGAATAAAATAGGACTAAATCTAACCAAGGAGATAAACGACTTGTACTCTGAAATTGATAAGAGTGTTATGAAATAAATTAAGATGAAACAAACAAATAGATGTACTGTGTTCATAGATTGGAAGAATTAATATTGTTAAAATGACCATACTATCCAAAGCAATCTATAGATTCAATGCAATACCTATCAAAGTACCAATGGTATTTTTCACAGAACAAATAATTCTAAAATTTATATGGAAATAAAAAAGACCCTAAATAGCCAAAGCAATCTTGAGAAAGAAAAACAATGCTTGAGGTATCACGCTCCCTGATTTCAAAGTATAATACAAAACTACAGTAATCAAAACAATATGGTACTGTCACAGAACAAACACATAGATCAATGGAACAGAATAGAGAACCCAGAAATAAACTCACATTTACATGATCAATTAATTTACAAGGATGCAAGAATATATAATGGGGAAAATATAGCCTCTTAAATAAATGGTTTTGGGAAAACTGGACAACTACATGCAAAAGAATCCCACTGGACTACTTTCTTACACCATGTTAAAAAAATCTCACAATGGGTTAAAGACTTTCATGTAAGACCTGAAACCATAAACTCCTAGAAGAAAACATAGGCAATATGCTATTTGACATTGGTCTTAGCAATATTTTTTTGGATCTGTCTCCTCAGGCATAAGGCAACAAAAGCAAAATTAAACAAATTGGACTACATCAAACTAAAAAGTTTTTGCACAGCAAAGGAAACTACCAAAAAATTGAAAAGGCAGCCTGCTGAATGGGAGAAGATATTTGCAAAGGATGTATCTGATAAGGGGTTAATATCTAAAATATACAAAGAACTCATGTAATTAAACATCAAAAAAACCCACAAATAACCCATGTTAAAAAAAAAAAAAAAAGGGCAGAGGACCTGAATAGACATTTTTTTCAAAGAAGACATACAAATGGCCAACAGGCACATGAAAAGATGCTCAACATCACTAGTCATCAGGGAGATGCAAATCAAAACCACAGTAAGGTACCACCTCACACCTGTCATAATGGCTGTCATCAAAAAGAGAACAAATAACAAGTGTTGGCAAGGATGGGAAAAAAAGGGAACCCTCAAGCACTTTTGGTTGGAATGTAACTTGGTGCAGCCACTATGGAAAACAGTATGGAGATTCTTCAAAAAACAAAAAATAGAACTATGGTAGATCTAGCAATTCACCTCTGGGTATTTACCCAAAGAAACAAAAAGATATATGCACACCAGAATTCACTGCAGCATTGTCTACTATAGCCAAGGTATGGAAGCAACCATTCAAATGGAATATTACTCAGCCATAAAAAAGTTGCCATTTATGACAACATGGATAGCTCTTGAGAATATTATGCTAAGTGAAATAAGTCAGACAGAGAAATACAAATACCATATGATCTCACTTGTATGTGGAACTAAAAAACAAAACAAACAAAACAGATGCAGACCCATAAATACAGAGAACAAATGGGTGCTATCCAGAGGGGAGGAGGGCTGGGAGGTTGAGCAAAATAGGTGAAGTGGAGTAAGAAGTATAAACCTACAGTTATAAAATAAAAAAGTCATGGGGATGTAATATATAGCATAAGGAATATGGTCAATAGTATTTTCATGACTTTGGGGATGGATGGTTACTAGACTTTTCATGGTGATCGTTTCATAATATATGCAGATGTCAAATCACTATGTAGTATACCTGAAATTAACATAATATTGTACATCAAGTATATTTCAATAAAAACAAACTTTCAGCTATAAAATAATGTTATGGGGATATAATGTATGGTGTGGCGCCTATAGTTAATAATACTATATTGCATATTTAGAAGTTTCTAAGAGTAATTCTTAAAAATTCCTATCACAAAAATAAGAAAAGTTCTATAACTTTGTGACAGATATTAACTGTCCTGTAATGATCATTTCTCAATATATAAAAATATTGAATCATACACCTGAAACTAATATAATGTATGTTGATTATACGTCAGTAAAAATAATCTAAACAAGCAGAACAAAAACAAACGAAAAGCCAAAAACCATATGTTCAGAAACAAGAAATATTGAAAATTAAGGAACTAAGTGTTTAACTCACGACTGCAAAAAACAATAAAATAATCCTCAAAGAAAGCAAGAGGTGTAGAAAAGCCTGAGATGAAACTCATAGAAATGTTGGAAGGAGTGAGGCTAACTCCAGTTGGGGCTCAGTCCACATTTAGCCAAATTGAAGGGTGAGGATACATGTCCTAGCAAACAACTCTTTTATTCAATAATAATATCTATGGAGATATTTCCTATGATTGACTAGATTCTGAACTTTGTGATTACAACTTCCATCCAAGGGCACTGAAGCTTATTCCCCAGGAGATCTTCAGGTAGAATTTTAAACTTGGACACCATACTGAGGTCAGAGCCTTGGAAAACCTTGCTTCTCACTCCTCTGCTAGCATGCTATTGCTGGAAAAATTTTGTCAGTTATTTATTATTATTTCCCATGGGTATCTTGACACTAGACTCTGATGTAATAGCAAATTCTTACCTTCTCTAAAGAATTCTTTCAGAAAATTCACGATTCTTTTTTCTCCAAGTGAATGTTCATGCCTCCATGACCAACCATAATTTGAACCCAAGGTATAAAACTAAATTGATGCCCCATCTGTTTTGTCACCAGAGTCCAAGAATACCCTCTGGCATTTAGAATTCTTCATTCACAAAGCTATCTTGTAACAAATTAACTGCTTTTTAAATAGTGAATATTTGGATTTTGTATTATGATTCAAACTGGGTAGCAATTGGTTTTACAGCTGAGAGCATTATCTTAATAAAAACATTTGGTTTCCAAAAGTAAAACTTTATTTCAGGATTGGATTTCTCTATAATTTTAGTGACTGAGAGAATATATCAAACCAGATACTAAGTTCAAGTCAGTTATTACATTTTATAGATAGCCTTTTGTGTTTCTAGTACATAAGGAATGAATAAATCAACCAAATCAACATACTATATTTATTTACCAGGGCTATGTTTTTACTACTTTTCAGAAATGTATTATCTAGCACTGCTGCCTAATATACTCTGAGAATATTGTTTCCTTCTGTGTTTTCTGATATAATCTGGAGAAATAAAAACCAGAAGCAAACATAATTTTGTCATTCTATTTTTGTTGGAAACAAGGCATTTGTTATTATTCGGTTTGGGGAAAATAAAGGCAACATCTCAGATTTGGAAAATTTCCCAGACTTAAAAATAATATTTGACAGTGTGGAGAGCAAGGCCACTGTGGTCCCTTTTGTATAGGCAGAATAAGCCCGTTTATTTGCAGTTAGATTTTTCTCTTTATGTAGTCAGATCCCATTCACGTGTGGAGATAACTGTAGAGATGCTGAAAACCAAGGACAAAGCATCACATTTTGACAGTTAGCTGTTAGGAATGAACTCTTCAAGAGAATCAATACGGTACCGTGGTTGAGTTCAGCTTTTGAATCAGACATACCTGACTTTGAGTGCCTCTCTGTATCTTACTAGCTGTCTGACCTTACTTTTCAAATCTCTAAAATGGGAATGATAATAGCAACTAAATGATGAGCTTGTTATGAGAATTAAATGAAACCCAACTTAATAAGACTTGCAGCTCTGTGCCTGACCCACAGTGAACTCTTTCCCTGTCTCCAAGAGAACTACTAGCATAGAAATTCAAGAAAAAACAGGGAATCATTTACAGTTCATGTGAGGCATCCGTATTTGAGAACAATTGATGAGTTTGAAAACAGAAAAAAGAAAGGCAATGGAGCCACTGCTGGGGGCGGCACAGAGAGTAGAGGCATTTGAATTTAGAGAAAAATATTGTTACTGAAGGGAGTGATTGAAGGGAAATCAGGTCCATCTAGGGATAACAAAACTTTGAGGATGACTACAGTCTCCTACAGACCATTGTCATGCAGGATGCTGTGTGCATCTGAATTAAGCCACAGTTCCTCACTCCTTACCCTGACATGCAAGGACTTCACAGGCAGCTCTGACAACCCTATTTCTACTGCTCCCAACCTACAACCCAAATTCTCTGCAAACTGGACCTTCCCTCAAAGATTGTTGCACTTTCTGGCCTCCTTGGCTTGGTTCCTGCTGTCCTCTCTGGTTTGTTTCTTCCTCCCTTCTCATTTTCTTCCAATTTCTAGCCATCCTCCCTATTCCATCCAAAATCCACCTTCTCCTTTCTGGATTCCAACATGAAGATTTAATATCTACCTCTTTTGAATTCCTATAGCACTTGTTTTGCACTTCTTTCATAGCACCTACATTATTCATCTTGGATTATAGATGCGATTGTCTCATTACTCCTTCTAAACTTGTAACAGCTTGAGGGAAGAGATGGTCTTACTTATCTTTGTTTCCCCCTTCAAGATAGCTAGTTCGTGATAAGCACTAAACAAATGGTCATTGACAGGATAGTCATTGCAGATGCATTTCTGAATGGACTACTAATGTGATCCAGCATGGCATTTCTTTTTTTTTTGATCACATATTGGTAAAAACTACATCAAATATTTATAAAGCATCTACTGTGTACCAGGCACTGTGCTAGATTCTGTGAACAAGGTTGACTTGATTCCTACTCCCTTGTGGTTTATAGACTAATGAGGAAAACAGATTTTAGACAACTAATTAGAACTGCAGTGAGTATAAGGAAAGAAGTAGAAAGAGAAAGGCTCTATTTAAATAGCTTATGTCTCAGAAAGGAGAAAGCGGTTGTTAATACTGAAAAAGTTAAATGGATTAGTTTCCAAATTCTGAAAATCCTGTACCTGTGACTGATTTAGGGTTGAAGCTACAACGTATTATGGGCCACAGGAGCTGCTCCATGCTCTAGGAGAAAGAGGCTGTCTATAAATTCAGGTTAGCTAATAAAGGATGTAGGTTGGGAAGTCAGGATTGTTAGCTAGCTGAAGCGATGCACTAATGCAGCATAATATACACTGAGGTCTGCTATTTATTTTCCCCTCAGCTGGCATAAAGTTGTTGAGTTATTGGCTGTAGCAAAGATGGTAAAGTGATACAGTAGCATAATGTATATTATATATAAATTCAGGCATCTACACTCTGAATATATAGGCAGATGCTTCCATTTTATCTTGTTCCGCTAATTTAACTTGGTTTTAGAACATAGGACTTAAAGCGCAGTAAATCATTGGAAGTATTTCAAGACACTTACCTCAGAGCAAAGCTATCTCTTTGGCTTAAGACCACTCTGACTACTCTCTAGAAAAAACACTTAAGCAGATGTTCCCTCCTTCTCCTGAGATTCATCTTTCTTAGAGTAGATGGCAAAAAATGACTTTGAATAAAATAATCATATCTCAGAATTTTAATATTTAATTTCAGTAGTTCCTTTAAATGAGGACAGAATTTGGCCTGCAAATAATAATGGCTCTTTGAATTTTCTGTATTACCTGAATTTATATCAATCTTGTAAAAACGTGGGAACATTTCTGGGCAAGGTAAGAGACTGCTGTTTTTTTCTGGTAGAAGTTAAAGTGATTAAGCAGCTCAAGTGCCATCCCAACTCACTGAGTTTCCTTTCCTGTGGGTTACTACAATATCTATAGAAAATTTAAAAATTTATTTAAAAGAATCTGTTTAAAAATTCCCAATAGAATGATGGAAGTATTTTGTCTACTTTACACAGGCACCTTGAGTACAGCATAAGTAGCTAAACACCAAGGCTCTGAAATGAGAAAGATTTGTGTTCTAATTCTACTATTTATGAGCTGTATGATCTTGATTAAATTATGGAAACTCTCAAAGTCTCAATTTCTGTATCTGTAAATTGTAAGTTATCATATTACCTACTTGATAGAACTGTGGGGATTTAAAGGTGCTAATGCATGAAAGCGCTTAGCATAAAGCCTGAGATGTGGTAATTTCTCAACAAATAAGAGTAGTTATGATTATTAATCCTTATTAACCTCTACCTTTATACCTGAGAGGTACATAGTGAAATGCTCCTTCCAGTGAAGAGTAGAGAGGACCCCAGTTCTCCAGAGGTCTAGAAGCAGTGAAATCACTAAAGAAGAATAGGTATATCCATCAGGATTCTCTTGGTTGTAAGTGACAGAAACCCAGTTTAATCTACTTAAGGCCAAAAGGGGATTTATTGGAAGGGGTAATGTGTTGGGCAAAGAACGTATGTTGCCTTTTATTGGGAGCAGAAGTCCAAACACTTCTAATCACTGCATCTTGGTATTGGCCTGCATGCATTCCTCTTGTGCTGCAGGAGAGAGACCTTGTCCCCTCCCAACAAGGGACAGATGTAGTACTGGGGTTGGGCAGGTGCTACATAACACCTGCCCAGTGTTTTAGAGTTTTCAGCATATAGGTCTTTCACCAGCTTGCTTAAGTTTATTCCTAGGTATTTTATTTTATTTTATTTTTTAATTTTTATTGGAGTATAGTTGATTTACAATGTTGTGTTAGTTTCAAGTGTACAGCAAAGTGAATCAGTTATACATATACCAACTCTTTTTTTTTTTTTTAAGATTCTTTTCCCATGTAGCCATTACAGAGTATTGAGTAGAGTTCCCTGTGCTATACAGCAGTTTATTATTAGTTATCTATTTTATTTATAGTAGTGTATATATGTCAGTCCCAATCTCCCAATTTATTCCTCCTCCCCCTTGTCCCTTGGTAACCATAAGTTTGTTTTCTACATCTGTGACTCTACTTCTGTTTTGTAAATAGGTTCATTTGTACCCTCTTTTTTTTAGATTCCACATATAAATGATATCATATGATATTTGTCTTTCTGTGACTGACTGACTTCTCTCAACATGACAATCTCTAGTCCATCCGTGTTGCTGCAAATGGCATTATTTTGTTCTTTTTTTATTGCTGAGTAGATATTTTATTCTTTTTGACAGTTTTAAATGGGATTTTTTTTAACTTTCTGATGTTTCATTGTTACTATAAAAAAAGTGCAACAGATTTCTGTATATTACCCTTGTATCCTGCTACCTTGCTGAATTCATTTCAGTTCTAATAGTTTTTGTTTGGAGTCTTTAGAGTTCTCTATATAGTATATCATGTCATAGGCAAATGAAGACAGTTTTATCTCTTTCCTTCCAATTTGGATACCTTTTGTTTTTCTCATCTGATTGCTGTGGCTAGGACTTCCAATACTATGATGAATAGAAGTGGTAAGAGTGGGTGTTCGGTGCGTTCCTGAATTTAGCAGGACGGCTTTAGCTTTTCACCACTGAGTACTATGTTGGCTGTGAGTTTGCTGTAAATGGCTTTTATTATGTTGAGATATGTTCCCTCTATACCTACTTTGATGAGAGTTGTTATCATGAATGGATGTTGAATTTTACAAAAACTTTTTTTTTGCGACTATTAGGATGATCATGTGGTTTTCGTCTTTTCTTTTGTTAATGTGGTATATAACACTGATTGATTTGCATATGTTGAACCATCCTTGTGGCCCTGGAATGAACCCAACTTGACGGTGTATGATCCTTTTAATGTATTGTTGGATTTGGTTCGCTAATATTTTGTTGAGGATTTTTGCAACTATAGTCATCAAAGATATTGGCCAAGGCCCCCATTCTCATGTGGCGAAGTTGGAGTAGAAAAACTGCCTTCATGTGACTGTGTTTCCCAACAGTATGAGCAGCTTGTGGAAATAAAAGTACTGTAGAAATTATTTACATTAATAAATAAAATTGGGTCTTGAAAACCACCAGTGATATCTCTGCCTGTCTCTCATGTCTGCTTGTTGGCCTCATTTTCTTCTATTATCAAATGATGTTTTCCCTTGAAGCATGGATCATGGCTACTGGCAATTTCCAGGGCCATATTTTAACAGCTTGGAAACCAGTGAGGAAACAGTATCTCTCTCTCACCTTCTGCTTAAAAAATTCTGGGGAAGGACTCTGGAATTGGTCAGATGTCCTGTCTTTGGACTGCTTACTGTGATCAGGGATTGGGGTACTAAGACAGGCCTAACCTGGGCCATGTGCCCACCTCTGTTACCTGAAGCAGGTGTGTTACGTGTATGCTGGGAGGTGGGGTTGGGTGGGGTTGAGGGTGGAATCTCTATAGCAGAAATGTGACCATTTAGGGAAGAGTTGTTAGAGAATTTTTCCAAACTCTTCAATTTACAGACAAGAAACTGGAACTCAGAGACAACCAAAGGGTGTTCAAGGTTAGCTGGGCATGGCCTTCCTGATGAAGTGTTCTCGGCTGGCTGGAAGGAGGCTTATCTTCATTTGGTCATTGGGGGAATGCAGTCAGTCAGAAGGACTCAAAATACTTTATTAAGCACCCACCAGCCCTCCAGTAGGAAGATTTCTTAGTTGGATTCTCTACATTCGAAGAGGGAGATAGAGCACAAGAGGGCAGGGAAGGTCACAGGACTTCGATTTGCATCCCTTAGAACAGTTATTTCCTTCAAGCCCTAATGGGATACTAACACCTCATTGGGTTTGCTTGTGGAGGCACAAGTTGTGTGAACACAAGCTTGGGAGGTTTCATTGGCCACCACAGCAGTCTTGGGCATGAAGCTGAGAACAACTTCACAAATTTTGCAGAGGAGAGGGCCCAGTTACAATTTTGCTTCTGAGCACCCCTTCTATCCTCTAGGTCCCTATGGGATTCTGTTCAGCCTGTGAGTGGCCTGGTCTTATTTCTCAACTGGTATCAGATCCCACACTGGGGTGTACTGGGAGGTGTTCCATGGGGTGTGCTGGGAGTGTGGGAACCAAACATAAACTAAGAGCATTTTCTAGGTTTGACAATTAAAACATGACTTACAATTAAGACAAACATTCAAATATTATGCAGTGGAATTTAAGTAGTATTTCAATGTTTACTATGAATCAAGAGATTTTAAAGTCATTTTGATTTTGTTGTCAGTGTCCTGGCCCTGTGTCCTTGGTTCCCTAGGGGTGGGCTTTCATTCTTGTCAACTTCTAGTGGTACCTTAGGTGGAAAGTTTGAGAAACACTGAGGAACTAGTTGTACCCAGAGCTTAACTCTGAATTCTGTGGGAGAACATCATCATACTTAGAATTAGGCTCTTCCTTGGCCCTGCAAGCTTCCAAAAGCTTGTTTCCTTTTGCTAAGGTGATTCTGGAAATGGAAAAACGTTATCGGGGACAGTGTTATCCTTTGCTTTGAAATTCCAGGCTAAAGAACTTAGAGGTCCTTCATTTTTTAAATCAAACTGATTTCCTTCTCTCCTTTCCTTTCATCGTGTTTATTACTTCTCTTATGGAGCTTCCTAGTTCCCTTTAAGTTTAGAATTTGGAAATATAGAATTTAAGAAGTAGAAGATCTAAGAGATTTCCTCACAAATGGAGAGCCTGAAGCCCAGAGAGAGGAAGTGACCAGCTGAAGATCACACAGCTCGTCACTGTGGCAGAGGCAGGAATGGAACCCAGGTTTCTGACTCTCATTCCAGGGCTCTTACCATGATCCCTGATGTCCATAGACACTACCCCCAAAAGGGTTAGGCTCTTGCTAAAGTTTATGAGGTTTTACTTCTCTGCTTGTGAATGTCTGCCTTAAGTTGGGTTATGTTACCATCTCGAGAGACAGTACTATACTGAGATTCAGCTGCCTTTCAGAATGTATTTGCTCATTTTCCCTTGTATGTGTTGACTTATATGCCTTCCATGGTATCTAGAACATTTTTAGGGACTTTTACATTCACTTGTTAATTTCTGAAGTGTCAGCAGATTTCTAATTTCTGAAGTGTCACCTCCTCATCTTAGTGACACCTGTAGAGTCTTCTCTCCTCATCTAAATTCTGTAACTTGTACCCATGGGACACTAATTTGGCAAAGTTTCACCATCAAGACACAGAGCTTTTTCATCATCTGTGGAAATAATGATATGTTCTCTTTCATTCTATTAATATCATCAGTTATATTAATGGATTCGCTAATGTTAAAACCTCTTTGCATTCTGAAATGAATCCTACTTGGTTGTGATGTATTATTTTTATTGTAATTTTAGATTCTCTTTGATAGTGTCTTATTAACTTTTTGGGTGTCAATATTCATAAATAAGATTTGTGTAGTGCCATCTTAATCTGGTTTTGGTACCAATATTATTGTTATATTCACTTCTTAAAAAGGATTTGGAGACTTTCCTTTTTTTTTTTTTTTTTTTCTATACTCTGGTACAATTTAAACACCTTGGAAATTAACTTATTTTAAAATTTCACAGAATTTCCCTGTGAAACCATTCAGGCCTGGTGTTTTTTTCGTAGAGAAGTTTTTTGAAAACATTCTCAATTTCTTTAATGGAAATTGGTCTATTTATAAGTTCTGTATTTACTGGGGCTTCACTTATGATTTTTAAAATATGTCATTTTGCCACTTCTCATTTTGAAAATTCTTCATTCTACCTTTAAAAAAATTAGGTTAGCGTTTTATGTTTTTTAATTTTTTGTCCCAATGCTTATTTATTGATTGACTTATTTTTATTTTCTAAATTATTATTCTTTTAGATCAATCACTTATTTCTGATGTCTTTTATTACTTTGCTGTTCTATATCTAGTTTTTTGAATCATTCATTTAGCTCTTCTATTTTACAGTTTTATTTAATGCTAAGAATTTTCCTCTGAGCATTTTTTTAAAGCTGCATCCCACAGATTCTGATACGTTTTGTTTTCATTATTTTCTAGGAGTTCTAGAAAAGTCTGTTTTGTATCTCCCCTTTATCCCAAGAGTTGTTTAATACACATTGTTTATTTATGTTGTCCAGGTGGAAAAAACCTTTTTGTTTTGGGGTTTAAAATTTTATTATTATCTAATAGTTTCATTGTATTGTGTTCAGAGCATGATGCTGTTTTTATCAGTAGTTTTTAATTTACTGAGGTTTTCTTTGTGGTTGTATAAGTACTCAATTTCTATATATATTCGTTGTGTACTTGGAAGTATATCTTCTAATATTTGGATCTAGACCTTCTACACCCTTAGTATTTTTTGATCTACGTGATCTGTTTAGCTCTGAGAGAGGTGAAAAATCTCGCTTACTAGTAGTGTCTGCTTCTTTTTATATACTTTTAATAATAAAAGATCTTTTATTTTTAACATTTATGAATTATTTTGTTTGATGTATATTTCTTTATATAGCACTGAATTGGATTTTTTAAACCTGTTTAAAAATATTTTTTCTTTATAAATGATGGAAATCCATTTATGTATAAAAATATGACATATATCATATTGCTTTATATTTCATACATTACATAAATTCATACTATATGTTATACATACCAAATAAAGTTTTTCACTAGTTGGAATATTTTTATTTCTTATTTCATGGTTTTTAGTAAGGTGTTTATTTTTGTTCTAGTGATTATCACTAACAAATACTTTTTTTATAAAGTACCTTTAGTTATCTCTTTAGATATTTAGATAGTGTCTCTTGGTTTCCTAATATGAACCATTCTGACATGAGTTATAAATTCTCCTCTACCTCTCCCTTGCCCACTAATTTGTTGCTCAGGGTTTTATCTTTGTAATCTGAGATAAACATCTGTTACTTGATTTTTCAGTTTCAAATGATATTGTTTTATTCTCATCTAATAACAATTGGCAGTCAGAGACCTTACTCTATTTTATACTTATTGCCTTTCTTATTCTCTCATTTTTTCATTAGTTGCATTATTTCTACATTCTCAGAACATTTGATACTTACTTATAGCTTTGTCTCCTTTTTGCCCATCCTTTAATTTTAGTTCTTCAGTTACTACATTTAATATTAACCCACAGACTTATGCTGAAGCTTTAAAACAATTTTGTATTTTCCTTAAAGTTGGCCTATGGTAGCTTCTTACATGTTCATAACTGGTTGTCTGTGGCCTAAAGTTATACCTGAAGAATAGTTTAGCTAGGATTAAATACTTTGGCTCACACTCTTCCATGAGAATGCCTCCTCAATCAAAATGTTACTGACAAGAAGTCTGATGCCAATGCTGATTTTCTTTTGCTTTTCTTTGGTTTATAGGTGATTTGGACTTTTCGTATTATGCCCAAAGAATATTTTCCTTATAATGAAAGCCCAGTGATTTTATTGGAATACTTGTTGGTATTGAACATTTTGAGTCAACCTTTCAAGTTATGGAATGCCCTTTCAATACAAATATTGAAAAAAAAAAAAATATATATATATATTTCAAGTCTTCTATTACAACAATATTTCCTTAGATTATAGTTTTAAATATTTGTTCCATTGCTTTGGTTGTCTTTTCTGGGGACTCAGATAAAGTGTGTTTCAGGTTTCCCTTGTCTAGCTTCTTGGTCTATCATTTCCTCTAGAAGCTTTTTATTTCTTTTTTATTTCTATGTGATTTTTTTTTATACCTACCTCTTTTTACACTTTATTCCCTTTCTTTGCTTTTAATTGTGCTTATTTTCTCATGTTTGTGTTTGTTCTTTTATTCCTTCTGATTTAGTCTTTACCTCTGAAACATCATTTTTTTCTTAATACATTTTTTATTTCAGTAAGCATTGTTTGACCCCCACCCCATAATTACTACTTAAAGCATTAGATTATATCCCTTTTTTCTTTTGCATATTTAAGTGGGATGGGTTTTCCTGGGCTATTCTCAGGAGGTTGCCACGGAAGGGGCAACAGACCAGGGTGGTTTTCACAGTTTCATGTCTAGATGGTTCCCTCCCTTATTATGTTGAAAGACCTAATATTCTTCTCTGTCTCTCAGAGTTAAGTCTGATCCAGAAATGGGTCTGCTTCAGCCCGTGCCCCTTGCCTCTGATGCCTGGTTCATCTAAGGCCCAGCTCATCTAAGGCCTGGCTGTCATCTTAATGCATCATTGCTATGGCATTTGGGAACTTTCTAGGATCTGTGTTCTCTGGGCCTCTACCTCTGAGATGGAGCCTTCATTCTCCTTGACCTCCAGTGTTTCTGTCCTGCTCAATTGGGCTATTTCCAGTAATCTTTCCTTAGAGTGAGGTCCTGTCCTTCTGGAAGGGAATATTTTATGGATATTTCTGGGTTTCCTGAGGGCTCAGACCAGCAAAACCTTGTTCCATTTTGCACTCATTTGCAACTTGAAGCCTCTGAGAATTTTTCCCAATTTTGCTACTGTCTTAGATCCTCAACCCTGGGTTCTACTCAGAGAACGTTCTTCACTTTGGGGAGTAAGTAACTTTGGATTTTTCTTTTTTTTTTTTTTCATTTCTGCATCTTGTTGCTTACCTTGCTTGTCCCTTTTCACTTTCTGTTACTACTGCCACTCCAGTCTTGATTTTATGCAGCTCCTATAGCCCTTGGAGTATTGGATCCCATGTCATGCTGCAGCATTCACATGATTCCCCATCACCTGGTGGTGCTGATGATATTAATGGATTAAAAAAAAACTATCCTGTTAGTCTTGTTTAGAATTTAGGAAGAGTTTTAGAAAGATCAAAACTTTAAACTAAATCCGTGACAACATTACAGAAATTGTAATCTAGAATTAGAATAATATAATCAGCATTGGTTTCAAAAGCATCATGTAGAGTCATTTCTGTGCCAATAACTAAAGAAATCAAGTCCTGCATTTCAATTAATTTCAAATGATTTATCTGTTCATAGTAAAAATATATATTCATATAACAGTTTTTATTTTTATTGGAGTATAGTTGATTTATAATGTTGTGTTAGTTTCACATATATAGTGAAGTGAATCAGTTAACATACACATATATCCACCCTTTTTTAGTTTCTTTTCCCATATAGGTCATTACAGAGTATTGAGTTCCCTGTGCTATACAGTAGGTCCTTATTAGTTATCTGTTTTAAATATAGTAGTGTGTATATGTCAATCCCAGTATCCAATTTATCCCCCACCTTTCCCCCCTGGTAACCATAAGTTTGTTTTCTACATCTATGACTCTATTTCTGTTGTGTAAATAAGTTCACTTGTACCATTTTTTTTAGATTCCACATATACGTGATATCATATGATTGTTGTCTTTCTCTGTCTTACTTCACTCAGTATGACAATCTCCAGGTCCATCCATGTTGCTGCAAATGGCATTATTTCATTCTTTTTTATGGCCGAGTAGTATTCCAGTATATGTATGTACCACAACTTCTTCTTAATCCACTCCTCTGTTGATGGACATTTAGGTTGCTTCCATGTCTTGGCTATTGTAAATAGTGCTGCAATGAACATTGGGGTGCATGGAGCTTTTCGAATTATGGTTTTCTCCATATATATGCCCAGGAGTGGGATTGCTAGATCATATGGTAGTTCTGTAGTTAGGTTTTAAGGAACATCCATGCTGTTCTCTGTAATGGCTGTACCAATTTACATTCCCACCAACAGTGAAGGAGGGTTCCCTCTTCTCCACACCCTCTCCAGCATTTATTGTTTGTAGATTTTTTTTTTTAACATCTTTATTGGAGTATAATTGCTTTACAATGGTGTGTTAGTTTCTGCTTTATAACAAAGTGAATTAGCTATACGTATACATATATCCCCATATCTCCTCTCTCTTGTGTCTACCTCCCACCCTCCCTATCCCATCCCTCTAGGTGGTCACAAAGCACTGAGCTGATCTCCCTGTGCTATGTGGCTGCTTCCCACTAGCTATCTATTTTACATTTGGTACTATAGATAAGTCCATGCCACTCTCTCACTTCGTCTCAGCTTACCCTTCCCCCTCCCCGTGATCTCAAGTCCATTCTCTACATCTGCGTCTTTATTCCTGTCCTGCCCCTAGGTTCTTCAGAACCATTTTTGTTTTTTTTAGATTCCATATATATGTGTTAGCATACGGTATTTATTTTCTCTTTATGACTTACTTCACTCTGTATGACAGTCTCTAGGTCCATCCACCTCACTACATATAACTCAGTTTCTTTTCTTTTTATGGCCGAGTAATAGTCCATTGTATATATGTGCCACATCTTCTTTATCCATTCATCTGTCGATGGACACTTAGGTTGCTTCCATGTGCTGGCTATTGTAAATAGAGCTGCAATGAACATTGTGGTACATGACTCTTTTTGAATTATGGTTTTCTCAGGGTATATGCCCAGTAGTGGGATTGCTGGGTCATATGGTAGTTCTATTTTTAGAGTTTAAGGAACCTCCATACTGTTCTCCATAGTGGCTGTATCAATTTACATTCCCACCAACAGTGCAAGAGGGTTCCCTTTTCTTCACACCCTCTGCAGCATTTATTGTTTGTAGATTTTTTAAATGAAGGCCCTTCTGACTCGTGTGAGGTGATACTTCATTGAGGTTTCAATTTGCATTCTCTAATAACTAGTGATGTTGAGCATCTTTTCATGTGCTTTTTGACCATCTATATGTCATCTTTGGAGAACTGTCTACTTAGATCTGCCCATTTTTGGATTGGGTTGTTTTTTGATATTGAGCTGCATGAGCTGTTTTTATATTTTGGAGATTAATCCCTTGTCGATCGCTTCATTTGCAAATGTTTTCTCCCATTCTTTGGGTTGTCTTTTCGTTTCTGTTTATCATTTCCTTTGCTGTGCAAAAGCTTTTAAGTTTCATTAGGTCTCATTTGTTTATTTTTGTTTTTATTTTCATAACTCTGAGAGATGGATCAAAAAAGATATTGCTGTGATTTATGTCAGAGAGTGTTCTGCCTATGTTTTCCTCTAAAAGTTTTATAGTATCTGGCCTTACATTTAGGTCTTTAATCCATTTTGAGTTTTATTTTTGAATATGGTCATATAACAGTTTTAAATCTGACTATCTACATGTACAAATAATTTTACATTTTGGGACACATGCTTGGTAGGGCATTTTCTGGGCCTGTATGCATACCAGTATGTGCTTATATTTAGCAGTATGGTTAGTAACCCAAAATTCCATACACCGAGTCTATAATTCTATTGTTCCTGTGTTCCCCACACCACTACACTCAATAAGAAGTAGGTTTCTGTGTTATACTCTTATAGAATTCTGTACTCTTCATTTTTGACACATCAAATACTGTAGTTATATAGTAGTTGTGTGCTGTGTTACATTCCTGGGGATGCCATAACAAATTGCCACAATTTGGTGGCATAAAACAAGAGAAATGTATTCTTGCACAGTTCTGGAAGCCACAGTCAGAAAATCAAAATACTGGTAGGGCTGCACTCTGTGGAGGCTATGTGGGAGAATCTGTTCTTTGCCCCATCTAGTTCCTGGTGATTGTAGCCATTCCTTTGTGTTCCTTGGCTTGTGGCTACATCACTCCATTCTCTGCCTCCATCCTCACATCTCCTTCTCTATGTGTCTGTCTAATCTCCTTCTGCCTTTCTTTTATAAGGATACATGAGATTACACTTAGGGTTGACTCAGCTTATTCACGATAAGTTCCTTCTGTCTACATGTTCAACTTAATCACATCCTTTGCCATAAAATGTAATATTCACGGGTTCCAAGGATTAGGATGTGGCCCTATCTTTGGGCCCACCATTTAGCTCATTTCTTGTACCAGCCCTCCTACCAAATATCTGGTTGTTTTATTTCCTAAACTTGAAGTCAAGATCATATCCTTTTCTCTCTTGATAAATCCCTAGTTTCCAGCACTGTACCCAATCCATTTAACTAATATTAACTGATAGTCAATAAATAAGTTATTGTGGTATAAGTAAATCAATCTATGAATTATGTATTACTGCATCTCTGTTTACATTTAGTCTGCAGCCTTAGCCTTGAGCAATATGCTCAACCTATAACGGAATGGGGAAGTGTCTAATGAATTCTAAAGGATCAGACCAACACTTGTGTAAAGATATGGTATGATGCAAGAGATAGCTCATTTTGAACTGCATTAAGTGCTTTCTAGAATACTGGAAGCATTTCTTCATTTTACCAGACTGAGAGCTCCATGAATTAACTTCTTACATGACTCATAGCAACTATTTCCATGACCTTTTGTCATCAATTTTTCTTGTATGTTCAGCTTGGTGGAGTTGTATTAAGAAAAGCATTGCTTCAGGGCTGATAGATTGACTACCTTAGTGGCCAGCCATTCTCCTAATTGTGTTCAGCATTTCTTTAAAAATTAATGTTTACCCTGGTTTCTTTCAGTGCAATTTTGAAATAACTTCCACGCTTAATCCCAACAAGCAGAAAATAAAAATACTATTTAAAATATCAGAAACCAGGAAAACAAATCCAGGGGACCTGCAGTTTGCAGTCCCAGCAGTGAGGCATCGCAATGCATCATCACAAAGTAGAACATAGAAGCTGGCATGGCATAGTGGAAAGTGAAGTGCACCAGGGGACCTGAGTTCCAAGTTCAGCCCTATTACAAGCTTGCTGTGTGATGTAGCCATATGGCTGACAGGGTCTTGGTGCTCTGGCCTGGTGTCAGGCCTGAGCCTCTGAGGTGGGAGAGCTGAGTTCAGGACACTGGACCACCAGAGACCTCCCGGCCCCACATAATATCAATTGGCAAGAGCTCTCCCAGAGATCTCCATTTCAACGCTAAGACCCAGCTCCACCCAACGGCCAGCAAGCTCCAGTGCTGGACTAGCAAGACAGGAACAAAATGCCACCCATTAGCAGGGAGGGTGCCTAAAATCATACTAAGTTCACAGACACCCCAAAACACACTGTTGGACGCGACACTGCCCACGAGAAAGACGAGATCCAGGCCCACCCACCAGAACACAGGCACAAGTCCCCTCCACCAGGAAGCCTACACAAGCCACTGAACCAACCTCACCCACTGGGGACAGACACCAGAAACAACGGGAACTATGAACCTGCAGCATGTGAAAATGAGACCCCAAACACAGTAAGTTAAACAAAATGAGAAGACAGAGAAATATGCAGCAGATGAAGGAACAAGGTAAAAACCCAACTGACCAAACAAATGAAGAGGAAATAGTCTACCTGAAAAAGAATTCAGAGTAATGATAGTAAAAATGATCCAAAATCTTGGAAATAGAATGGAGAAAATACAAGAAACGTTTAACGAGGACCTAGAAGAACTAAAGAGCAAACAATGATGAACAATACAATAAATGCAATTAAAAATGCTCT
This sequence comes from Balaenoptera musculus, assembly GCF_009873245.2. NCBI lineage: Eukaryota > Metazoa > Chordata > Mammalia > Artiodactyla > Balaenopteridae > Balaenoptera > Balaenoptera musculus. Next base: position 36,895,196 of record NC_045800.1, on the reverse strand, counting down.
AGAAGCAATCGGTAGCAGAATAACTGAGGCAGAAAAACAGATAAGTGAGCTGGAAGATAAAATAGTGGAAATAACTACCACAGAGCAGAATAAAGAAAAAAGAATGAAAAGGATTGAGGACAGTCTCAGAGACCTCTGGGACAACATTAAATGCACTAACATTCAAATTATAGGGGTCCCGGAAGAAGAAGAGAAAAAGAAAGGGACTGAGAAAATATTTGAAGAGATTATAGTTGAAAACTTCCCTAATATGGGAAAGGAAATAATCAAGTCCAGGAAACACAGAGAGTCCCATACAGGGCAAATCCAAGGAGAAACATGCCAAGACACATATTAATCAAACTATCAAAAATTAAATTATAAGAAAAAATATTAAAAGCAGTAAGGGAAAAGCAACAAATAATATACAAGGGAATACCCATAAGGTTAACAGCTGATCTTTCAGCAGAAACTGTGCAAGCCAGAAGGGAGTAGCAGGACATATTTAAAGGGATGAAAGGGAAAAAACCTACAATCAAGATTACTCTACCCAGCAAGGATCTCATTCACATTCGACGGAGAAATTAAAATCTTTACAGGCAAGCAAAAGTTAAGAGAAGTCAGCACCACCAAACCAGATTTACAACAAATGATAAAGGAACTTCTCTAGGCAGGAAACACAAGAGAAGAAAAGATGTACCAAAACAAACCCAAAACAATTAAGAAAATGGTAATAGGAACATACATATCAATAATTACCTTAAATGTAAATGGATTAAATGTTCCAACCAAAAGACATAGACTGGCTGAATGGATACAAAAACAAGACCCGTATATATGCTGTCTACAAGAGACCCACTTCAAACCTAGGGACACATACAGACTGAAAGTGAGGGGATGGAAAGAGATATTCTATGCAAATGGAAATCAAAAGAAAGCTGGAGTAGCAATTCTCATATCAGACAAAATAGATTTTAAAATAAAGACTATTACAAGAGACAAAGAAGTATACTACATAATGATCAAGGGATCAATCCAAGAAGAAGATATAATAATTGTAAATATTTATGCACCCAACATAGGAGCACCTCAATACATAAGGCAAATATTAACAGCCATAAAAGGGAAAATTGACAGTAACACAATCATAGTAGGGGACTTTAACACCCCACTTTCACCAATGGACAGATCATCCAAAATGAAAATAAATAAAGAAACACAAGCTTTAAATGACTCAATAGACCAAATAGACTTCTTTGATATTTATAGGACATTCCATCCAAAAACAACAGAATACACTTTCTTCTCAAGTGCTCCTGGAACATTCTCCAGGATAGATCATATCTTGGGTCACAAAAGAAGTCTTGGTAAATTTAAGAATCGTATTAAGTATGTTTTCTGACCACAACTCTGTGAGACTAGATATCATTTACAGGAAAAAAACTTTAAAAAATACAAACACATAGATACTAAACAATACGTTACTAAATAACCAAGAGATCACTGAAGAAATCAAAGGGGAAATCAAAAAATACCTAGAAACAAATGACAATGAAAACACGACGACCCAAAACCTCTGGGATTCAGCAAAAGCAGTTCTAAGAGGGAATTTTATAGCAGTACAATCCTACCTTAAGGAACAAGAAAAATCTCAAATAAACAACCTAAGCATATACCTAAAGAAATTAGAGAAAGAAGAACAAAAAAAAAATCCAAAGTTAGCAGAAGGAAAGAAATCATAAAGATCAGATCAGCAATAAATGAAAAAGAAATGAAGGAAACAATAGCAAATATCAATAAAACTAAAAGCTGGTTCTTTGAGAAGATAAACAAAATTGATAAACCATTAGCTAGGCTCATCAAGAAAAAAAGGGAGAAGACTCAAATCAACAGAATTAGAAATAAATAATGAGAAGTAACAACTGATACTGCAGAAATACAAAGGATCATGAGAGATTACTACAAGCAACTCTATGCCAATAAAATGGAGAACCTGGAAGAAATGGACAAATCCTTAGAAAAGCACAACCTTCCAAGACTGAACCAGGAAGAAATAGAAAATATCAACAGACCAGTCACAAGCATTAAAATTGAAACTGTGATTAAAAATCTTCCAACAAACAAAAGCCCATGACCAGATGGTTTCACAGGTGAATACTATCAAATGTTTAGAGAAGAGCTAATACCTGTCCTTCTCAAACTCTTCCAAAATATAGCAGAGGGAGGAACACTCCCATACTCATTCTACGAGGCCACCATCACCCTGATACCAAAACCAGACAAAGATGTCACAAAGAAAACTACAGGCCAATATCACTAATGAACATAGATGCAAAAATCCTCAACAAAATACCAGCAAACAATACAACAGCACGTTAAAAGGATCATACACCATGGTCACGTGGGATATATCCCAGGAAGGCAAGGATTTTTCAATATATGCAAATCAACCAATGTGATACACCATATTAACAAACTGAAGGAAAATAACCATATGATAATCTCAGTAGATGCAGAAAAAGCTTTCGACAAAATTCAACACCCATTTATGATAAAATCTCTCTGGAAAGTAGGCATAGAAGGAAAGTACCTCAACATAATAAAGGCCATATATGACAAACCTACAGCCAACAACATTCTCAATGGTGAAACTCTGAAACCATTTCCACTAAGATCAGGAGCAAGACAAGGCTGCCCACTCTCACCACTGTTATTCAACATACTTTTGGAAGTTTTGGCCACAGCAATCTGAGAAGAAAAAGAAATAAAAAGTATCCAAATCGTAAAAGAAGAAGTAAAACCATCACTGTTTGCAGATGACATGGTACTATATATAGAGTATCCTAAAGATGCTACCAGAAAACTGCTAGAGCTAATCAATGAATTTGGTAAAGTAGCAGGATACAAAATTAATGCACGGAAATCTCTTGCATTCCTATTCACTAACGACAAAAAATCTGGAAGAGAAATTAAGGAAACACTCTCATTTACCACTGCAACAAAAAGAATAAAATACCTAGGAATAAACCTACCGAAGAGGACAAAAGACCTGTATGCAGAAAACTATAAGACACTGATGAAAGACTTTAAGGATGATACAAACAGATGGTGAGATATACCATGTTCTTGGATTGGAAGAATCAACATTGTGAAAATGTGTATACTACCCAAAGCAATCTACACATTCAGTGCAATCCCTATCAAACTACCAATGGCAATTTTCACAGAACTTGAACAAAACATTTCACATTTTTTATGGAAACACAAAAGACCCCAAATAGCCAATGCAATCTTGAGAAAAAAAAACAGAGCTGGAGGAATCAGGCTCCCCGACTTTAGACTATACTACAAAGCTACAGTAATCAAGACAGTATGGTACTGGCACAAAAACAGAAATATAGGTCAATGGAACAGAATAGAAAGCCCAGAGATAAACCCATGCACATATGGTCACCCTATCTTTGATAAAGGAGGCAAGAATATACAATGGAGAAAAGACAGCCTCTTCAATAAGTGGTGCTGGGAAAACTGGACCATGTAAAAGAATGAAATTAGAATACTTCCTAACACCATACACAAAAATAAAGTCAAAATGGATTAAAGATCTAAATCTAAGGCCAGACAGTATAAAACTCTTAGAGGAAAACATAGGCAGAATGCTCTATGACAAATCACAGCAAGATCGTTTTTGACCCACCTCCTAGAGAAATGGAATTAAAAACAAAAATAAACAAATGGGACCTAATGAAACTGAAAAGCTTTTGCACAGCAAAGGAAACCATAAACAAGATGAAAAGACAACCCTTAGAATGGGAGAAAATATTTGCAAATGAAGCAACTGACAAAGGATTAATCTTCAAAATATATAAGCAGCTCATGAAGCTCAACAGCAAAAAAAACCAAACAACCCAATCCAAAAATGGGCAGAAGACCTAAATAGACATTTCTTCAAAGAAGATATACAGATTGCCAGCAAACACGTGAAAGGATGCTCAACATCACTAATCATCAGCGAATTTCAAGTCAAATCTACAATGAGTTATCACCTCACACCAGTCAGAATGGCCATCATCAAATGCTGGAGAGAGTATGGAGAAAAGGGAACCCTCTTGCATTGTTGGTGGGGATGTAAATTGATAGAGCCACTATGGAGAACAGTATGGAGGTTCCTTAAAAAACTAAAAATAGAACTACCATATGACCCAGCAATCCCACTACTGGGCATATACCCTGAGAAAACCATAATTCAAAAAGAGACATGTACCACAACGTTCATTGCAGCTCTATTTACAATAATCAGGACATGGAAGCAACCTAAGTGTCCATCGACAGATGAATGGATAAAGAAGATGTGGCACATATATACAATGGAATATTACTCAGCCATGAAAAGAAACAAAATTGAGCTATTTGTAGTGAGGTGGGTGAACCTAGAGTCTGTCATACAGAGTGAAGTAAGTCAGAAAGAGAAAAACAAATACCGTATGCTAACACATATGTATGGAATCTAAAAAAAAAAAAAAAAGGTTCTAAAGAACCTAGGGGCAGGACAGGAATAAAGTCACAGACGTAGAGAATGGACTTGAGGACATGGGGAGGGGGAAGGGTAAGCTGGGACGAAGTTAGATAGTAGCATTGACCTATATACATTACCAAATGTAAAATAAATAACTAGTGGGAAGCAGCTGCTTCACACAGGGAGATCAGCTGGGTGCATTATGACAACCTAGAGTGGTGGGGTAGGGAGGGTGGGAGGGAGATGCAAGAGGGAGGGTATATGGGGTATATGTATAGCTGATTCACTTTGTTATGCAGCAGAAACTAACATTTTAAAGCAATTATACTCCAATAAAGATGTTTAAAAACATAAAAATAAATAAATTTAAAGAAAGAGATTATTGTTGATATTAGAAGGGATAAATTGTTTATGCAGACCGTGTAAAGGATCAGTATACTTGAGGATGTTAATTATATGTGATATCAAACAAAACGGTTGAAAAGTTTAAGAAAATAACTTGGCATACTGTAAAACAAAACTTGTTTTGCTGCAAAAAAAAAAAAAAAAATACCAGAAATGAGATTAAAAAAGGAGAGGTATAGTTATATTAGATACTTAGGATGAGATAATTATTGTAATCATGTCCTTAGTTAAGCTCTGTTATTACTTGTGGTTAAAAAAGAAACAATACTTAACAAATTAAAGAAAAAGAAGAGTTCATTAAAGGATGTAATATTTTTCCTGACTCTGGATTCTAGGAGGAGGAATTTAGTGTATATATTTTGCTTACAATGTGTCATTGGTTATTAATTAAAATCATCTCACCCCACTCCCTATGTTCTTTCTGAAGCTACTCAACCACAAATTTCTTTGTGGCTTTGTGGTAATATGTCAGAGTCAAGGGGAGGTTGAAGGGCAGGCAGTAGTGGGGTGCCTTAAGACTTTTCCCCAAATTCACTTTGCTTCTAAATAATGGACATTTAAATAACCAGAGTGATTTTATAAAAAATGTCTATAATCAAGATTGAGGAGTCCTTCAAAATGTTTGGAAATTGATATGCTCACCCCGCTATTGGCAGATATCACTAGCCTGTAGCAGTGTTCTACCGAATGCATACCTAGTTGGCATGTAGCAATAATAAATAAGTCCCTGAAGAAATTAGGGCATTATGAGCTAGAATGCAGCTCTACTTTCCTTCCCTATTTTACATAGATCCCCTCAAGCTGTGTAATTCTCCATTGCCCCTGTTTCTGATCACAAGCTTATCTCACCCTTACAGTCTTTCCTTTCTCTTTTGTGGAGCTGTTTCTCCTCTTTCCTAAGATTAATTCCTACACCTTGTTCACGTCCTTTTGATCTCATAAGGAACTTGGTTCTACCCATCATTTGTTCTCCTTCCTGTAATTTCAACCACTCTATTATCTCTTTTCTTTCTGTATGTAAACATTTAACAAACAGCTATATGATTCCTATTAGAATACAGTAATGACCAAGGCACCCCCAAAGAGTAATAGCCCCAAAGAGAATATAATAGGACAGAGGGTCAAGTAAACAGGCAATTCTAATACAAAGTAACATGTGTTAGGTGTGAAATAAAATGTTACAGGCTCTTTACTGTTCCTTCCTCAAGAGGTGGTGTCTAACTTCCCTCCGCTTTGATACAGGCTGGCCTTAGTGATTGGCTTGACTAACAGAATGTAGTGGAAGTGACATTCAGGGATTTCAGTCTAGGTCTTAAGAAACCTTGCAGCAGGACTCCTCAGAACCTTTAATATGTTGAGGTTCTTTGTAAATCTTCAGGAAGTGGAAATTAATTATTAAGTTCCTTTTTTCCCCCTCGCTAGCTGTCCCATGGTATGTCAGCATGGAAAATACTATTCTATTGTGTTTCTATATTTGAGTAAAACTTGAGGAGAAAATAAGAGAACTGTGAGAGACAGTGGCTTTGTCGTTCCTTCTCAGAGATGATGTGGCATAGTAGGAAATAGGTTCTGGGAATTAGGTTAACCTTGCGCTTCCATTTTAAGTACTTGTTTGACATTAAATTCCTTATCTTTTATAAGCCATAGATTATTTTAATCAAAAAACAAAGGTTTTGATCTTGATTATAGAATTTTGGATATAGATTCCACAGAGCCCCTAGGTCCATGAACCTTTTGAAATTATACATATGTGGATTTTGGAGGGAGAGGATCTCCTCTATTAGTTTCTCAAAAGGGGTCCCTGACCCAAAAGAGGACAAGAACTTCTAGACTAGATTATTTCTAAGCCTAGCCCAGGTGAATATTGATTCAGTACCGTTTCAAAAAAGAAAAGCATTTATTCAATCTTTATCTTATTGATTTTTAAACCATATGCTTGCACTCGCTTAAATGACTGGTTCAATTGCAAGAAATATTTTATTATTTTCTTTAAAAGATTAAAAAACTCATTTTCTCCTTCATACTGGAAAACTCCCAACAGTTTTGGTATGCTTTGTAGAGTAACAGGAAGCCCAAAGCTCAAACAATTATGCATGCAGAATTGATCTTGAATTATCAAATCAAAATTGAGGTTGCATTAAAAATGCTTTGAAAGTGATTCTACTCTTGAGTTTTTAACTGATTGTGTTTTAGGCATTAAGAAGAATACTGAGGTGAGTGAGTGAAGAATCTTCCCAACTCAAAAAACATTCACAGTGTGGCTGGAAAGCGAGGGATGAAGCAATTATGTAAATATATAAGAACTAGCTTAAACTATTTAAACTCTTATCTTAATTGCATACTAGACAGGAATGATTTCTTCTTTAGGGGCTCAAATTGTCTAGTTGAGTTTTTTGTCCTGATTAAATTAATTAGATGGATAGATGTTTGCTTGCTTTCTTACTCTTGTGGCAATCACCCTGACATATGTATTTTTTACAGGTGTTTCTTCTAAACATTTACAGGTAAGCTTTATTAGTTGAGTGGAGAAATATCTCTTTATTAAAACTCAGTTTCTTCATTTCTTAGGAGTTACTTTTGGAGGCTTCTAGCTGTTACTTCTCTGGTATCAAATTGAGAAGCTGGTAAACAGGGTCTGAGCATCCATGTACCAGATGGGGTTATGGATTGGGGTGTATTCCTGGCACCACTGTTTGTCACTTCTTGCTTCAGGTCTTCCGTTCGTTTCTTGATATCCATGTTTCACTAAACCAATAGTAATTGCTAATATCCCTTTCAGGTGAAGTTAATGGGATCTTTTCCTCATTGATCTTCCAGGGATAGTCTGCATTTATTCCTGCAGAGGCCCAAGGGGGGGTCACTGGGCTAATGGTAACTTGTTTCTAGTCTCCTCTATGGTTGATATAATTGGGTGAGAAATGGACCCAGGTCTATTCCTGAAAGGTATACTTTCACACCTACTGTATTCTATCTTGTCGTTATTTTAGGAGCCAGAGAAGCCCATGTGGTTTTTAGATGGGTAGTGCATAATCAGTACACTGCTGGTACTGCTGGTGCCAGTTTCATATTGCCATAGGTACATGGTCCCATCCCCAGAGCCCGAGAGGGAGAATTGGCCATCTGAAGAGCTGACGTTATCCTGACAAACTAGGCGTGGTGTTTTCTTCAGCAGTGTTTAGGGGATTACATAATGGGTTTTATCATAGCTTCTTCATGATGGGAATTTTATTCTGCTGGAGAGAGAAGAAAATCATGTTTAGAAATAGGGGAACAAATAGTGATGATCTGGACCACCCAAATGCTGAGAGCTAGAAGGATGCCTTGAGTAGTCAGCTGCTCAGTCACATTAGCGGCAAAGAGAAAAAAAAAAGGTTTGATCCCCAAGAGAAGACAGAGTTGGATTTTTTCCTTTGAATACTACTTAATGGTCACCTCAGTGAAGCTTACCCTGAACATCCTATTTAAAATCAGACTCAGTAACACTCCTTGATCCTCTTTTGTTGGCTCTACTCTACCTTTTCCATAACGCTTATCTTTTCTGTATGTTATACATAACTTATTAATAACTTAAGTTTATTGTTCATCATCCCATGTTTCTCCATTAGAATGTAAGTGCCACACAGGCAGAGATCTTTTTTAGGTTCATGAAAATTCAATTGAACCATATAAAATGAAATTCCATTTTGGGAGATGAATACAGTATGATGTCCCAAGAATATAGAACCGTGCCCGGTACATAGTAGGCCCTCAATGAGTATTTATTGATTGAATGATATAGAAGCAGCACTGATTCTGCACATCAGTAGGACAGCAAGGAGTGTGTGGGAAACATTTTCGTTGATGGTTGAAAAATTTCTCGCAAGCTCTTCCAGAAAAAGGAATGGCTCCAGATAATTATTCAACAGCAAAGTTTTTGGCATGCTAATGTGTATAAAGTATTATGGGAGGAATTGGCATTGCACCTCTACCCATCCCTCTTCCAAAAGCTCATTTCAAGCATCCCATCTGACTGCCAGCCTGCTAGCATTCTCACTTCAGCAGAGAACAGGAGGACTCCACTCCAGTGAGGCCACAGATTTTTCCTTATCTATTTACCCTTTACCTCCTCACTGCCATTCGTACTCTCCATAGTTCCTCATTATAAGTCCTTTGTAAATACCCTCACTCCATTAGTTGTCCCTCCCTCCTGTCATCGCATCTTCTTGACGAACCCTCCACACTGTCTTAGACCAGCTCCCTGAGAAATTGAACCAATGTCTCTTTTTTCACATAAGGAAACCAGAGCTCAGAATTAAGAGATTTATTTGGCACACACAGTTAATAACGGTAGTAATTTTAATAATAATAACAAATGCTCTGTGTCAAGCATTGACACAAACACAACCTCGTTTCATTTTCATAATAAACCTTTTCCCCGTGTAGATAAATAAATAGAGGTGCAAGGAGGCTGAGTAAGCTGCCCAGGGTCACCCTGCCTGTCATTCAGGCATTCAGTCTGACATTCAGTCATTCAACAACTGTTAATTGAGCCCATAATCTCTGCAAGCAGTGAACTGGGGACTAAAGTCTACAGTGGTGAACAGAACAGATATAGTCCTTGCCCTAATAATGGCACAATAGTGGGCAATATTTATTAAGCTTTTACTAGGTCCTGGGTATTATTTTATTTCACTCTCGCCACAACTCTGATGTAGATACTGTTAATATAATATGCAATTTTCAAATGAGAGGTTGAATCTTGAAGAATGATATTCCCAAGGCCCTATTGCTGGTAGATGAACAGGTTAGGACAGGTATAATGAACCCTGACTTCATAGTTCATTCTTCTTATCACCGTGCTACGGTGGGCATGGAAACTAACAGTAAAGCACAAATAAACACATGAGAATTTCAGGTTGTCTTATAGACCCATTGGAAGGCAAATCTAGGGCCAGTGGACCTCTTATTACCCTTCGATAACATCACCTTCTTCTGGTTTCCCAGTGCACAGGGGTGAAGGAACCGTGTGCGTGGGTGTCAGCCAGATTGTTCATCTTGTAATTTGCATGATGTCAAGCGAACCCAACTTTTATAGAATGATTTCTATCGAATGTTTAAAAACAAACAAACAAACAAAAAAAGCCTGCCAAGTTAAATAGAAAGAAAGTGCTTCTAAACATTCTAAACATTGTTTTGTGTTGGCTGGAGTTGGAGTCTAAATAAAAGCTCCAAGTGTGACTAATAATTATCATCTACTTTAGTGCACTGAATTGGAAAGGAGTAATTACTGCACAGGACTTTTTGGAGTAAATGATTTATGGTTGACCTACAGTAGATTATTAATTTGAAAAGGGAGGAATTTTAATGCAAATTAATTAAATTTGGAGCCCTTTCTGATTAGGTTGATAGAACAGTGGAAAATTCCAGGGCCTTAGTTTATTGGCTGAATTTGGACTTGGGATATGGGATAAATGCTGTGTTGGTGTCTGTAGGACTTAGGTGTGAAGACACAGGCCTCGTGCCAGACCCAGAGCTTTTCTGATCTGTTCAGAGAAGAGCCCTAAAAGCAAAACTGTCTTTCTTCAAAAGGAAAATGTACCCTCATAGAGTGTTTACCTGCTCCAAGATATTTGTGCTGTTTCCAATTTGTTGGTCTCTGGAGCCAACAAGAACCATCATCACCACCATTTACTGAGTGCTTGTGGTGAGCCAGACAGATGTTATGTTCCGGGGTTCTCAACCTTCACAAGATTGACATTTTGCTGTGGGATGCTTTTCTGTGCACGTAGGATGTTGAGAAGCATTCTTTGCCTCTACTCACCAGGTGCCATTAGCGTCTCCCATTGTGACAACCTCAAGTGTTTTCAGACATTGTTGAATATATCCTGTGTGGGTGGCGGCACAGTTGCCCCTGGTAAGAACCACTGTGCCAGACACTTGATGTGCGTTATCTAGTTCATTCCTTACAATACCCTGCAAGGCAGATGTATTAGTGCCCATTTCGTAGGTGAAAAGACTGAGGCTTACAGAAGTTATACCTTACTAGAGTCACATAGGTAATACATGTGGAAGCCAGGATTTGAATGAGGTCAGAAAGAGAAAAACAAGTACTGTATGCTAACACATATATATGGAATCTAAAAAAGAAAAGTTCTGATGAACCTAGGGGCAGGACAGGAATAAAGACACAGACGTAGAGAATGGACTTGAGGACACTGGGAGGGGGAAGGGTAAACTGGAACGAAGTGAGAGAGTAGCACTGACATCACCTACCAAATGTAAAATAGCTAGTTAGTGGGAAGCAGCTGCATAGCACAGGGAGATCAGTTCGGTGCTTTGTGACCACCTAGAGGGGTGGGATAGGGAGGGTGGGAGGGAGACCCAAGAGGGAGGGGCTATGGGGATATATGTATATGTATAGCTGATTCACTTCAGTATATAGCAGAAACTAACACAACATTGTAAAGCAATTATACTCCAATAAAGATGTCAGAAAAAAACACCAGACCTATATTGACTCAAAGCCCCTATTTTCAGATGAGTTATGTTTTTGAGGTTGTCACGTCTCTCGTTTTTAATAAGTAAGCAGAAGTCAGGCAGTTTAGTGACTTGGTCAAAATTATATAACTAATTTGTAGCAGAGGTTGCGCTACAACTTAGGCATCCTTAAACAAGCTGGTCATGGGAAGTGGAGATTCAGCTGATAAATGAAAAGCACATTCACAGTGACTTTGGCTGTGTTGCTGGTCTTAAGTTTTTTCTCTCTTTTCGAATGTTACTCTTTTATTTGTACAGTTTAGCTTTTGGGTATAAAAGGGTCTTTAAACTTGTGTCCATTAACTCTCAAACACATACTGAGAGTTTAAAATTTTTTTTTTAATATTGGAAAGAAACAGACCCTTGGATTGCTGCTACGTAATTATGAAAGCATTCCAACCCACTCAAATGTTTTGCCAGCCCATCCTCCCACCAAGGAGAAAGGAAGCCAAAAAATCCAGTGAGGATTCTGTGCTATTCCTAGTATACTCTGACTGCTGGTGGGCCAGTGGGTAAGGGGGTAAGTAGCTGCCTGACTCTAATAAAACAGCTTCAGACAGCCTCAAATTGGGTCTTTGCAGTGGCCACTCCAGCCAGCATTATTATTCAAATCCACGTGTAACACAGTGGGGCCTGTTCTGAAATTTCTGCCCAGTGCGTGCCTAACCACGGAAATCAATGTTTTCTCCATAGTAGATAGGCAAGTGCTTTCAGAATCTGTTAGGCTGAAGAAACCAAATAGAGATATCTGCATAATTAGCTCTCTGACTAATCTTGCTCTTGCCTTGGGGTAAGAGGCAATTTAAGCTGCAAAAACAGTTTCAAATATTTGAACTGCAGGAAAAAGATGTTCAGGATTTGTAGACTTTTCAGATCCAGGGCAAGACACTTATTCTTCAAATAGAATGTCCCTGGAAGATCTTCGGCCTTTTGGAATACAGAGTTTCCTGGTGGTGAGCAGGTTTCTTCAGGCTCAGAGGTGCTGCTGGGTTCTGATGAATGTGTGCTCATGGATTATCTGAGGCTAGGGATCCCGACCACAGATGTTGTCAGGTCGTAGGACTAGACCAAGGTGGAGAAGTCAGCAGGGCAGAGTGAGAATTAGCAGGCAAATAATACCTGCCTGGAGATGATAGACGATATAAAGGAAATTATTCCAAGATTTAAAAACACAGTATAGTACATCTTTTAGGCTTTTGGGTTGACTCTGCTAGAAGGAACCACTGTAGACATAGAGTGTAGGGTTCGAAAGCTCATCCATGGAGTCAGATCACCTGGGTTCCAATCCCAGCTCTCCCTCTCACTGGCTGTGTGACCTGGGGGTGAACTGTTTAATTTCTCTTGGCTTTGTTGATCTCATCATAGGACAGGTTTATAATAAGAGCAACCTCATGGAGTTGTTTAGAAGGGTTAGCTGAGACAATGGCAGTAAAGATTTAGATCTGGGCATAATACATAGCACTTAGTGAATGCTGGCCATTATTGGACATTCTAGCCCACTAATGGGGTAAGTAGGGCTCAGAAAAGTAATGGCAGAGCTGGGCTCCATGTTTTCTCCATTCCTAGAATCAAAGGGCTGTCATATGGATTGCTATAGCGCCTCCTCACAGTACCATGGCAGGGCAGGGAAATGACATGCAAAGACTCTAGTGGTAGAGTAAGTCTGGCCCAGGTGGGAGCTTTCAGAGCTCCTGAAAAGAAGCACAAGCTCCTTTGCAACCAAAGAACCTCCTTCTTCAACACAGTGACTTCTGGGAATGTGAGCCATTGCTGTTGAACATGGGAAAATTAAACATTGATACCTATCTCATCTTTGTTCATTCAGGACACTATTGGGTACACATATGCTTGACTGAAATTTTAGAATAAAGCAGAAGATCCTAAATGTTTATAGGAGAATATTTCTATCAAAAAGTTGAGATTATCATACCTTGAGGAAAGGTAAAATTAGATCCCTCCCTACATAGGTTTGGGTTTAGATGTTGAATATGTGTTGGTTGATAACATACCCCTTTAAGTACATAGAGTAAATACAGATTTTAACTGGTCAGCCTATCACGGCCACAATTGCTTTAGGTTTTACTGCCTAATAAACTAGGTCTTTCTAAGCAAGATAAAGCAGTTGAACTACTAATCACTGGACCTTCTTTGAACAGTCATTGAGTAAGTCAGTGAGCAGTAAACCTCAATTTCTCACACATTAGTGGGGGTGGACAAACAAACTGGGCCTAATGGAAGGAGCCAGTGGAACAGAGAATGTGGACCAGACCATGAAAGGACTACACCGCAGTCACATGGTGGGCCTTGGAGGACAACCGGATCCATCCTCTGGTCTTCTGAGATCCCACCCTATTCTTCCAACTTTCTCCTAACCAAGTGCTTTGTCAGGTAAAGCTGAATCCAGCCTAATCACAGTTTAGGAGTGGGGTGGGGTTGGGGGTGGGGTGGGGATACTGTATCCATCACCATCCATCTTCATCTTCAGAAAGCCTAGGTCATTGGTATATCCTTTCCTGAGACTAGGATAAAAGAATGGGAGAGATGGATGATTGGTGTTGCGTTTTTTCTCTGTCCACTTTCCTCTTTTCAAATGCTCAATTTGATCAGACCATGTTGAAGTAAAAAGGATTAAAGTAATCCAGGATCAATTCCTTACTAACACAGGTGACATTTGTAACAAGGTTATTGCACATCCAGGGAGCAGATAAGCTCTTTCGGACACTGAGGAAAAAGCACTTACTTTTACATTACCAGGCTCCAGGGAGTGGGGTTAGAGGTTATTAGAGATCAGGGGTATTTACAGATGAGGTGACACTTTAACTCTAGGAGATCAGGATTTGGAAAAGTGATGTCACTTTTTTTTGGACAGCCAGGACAGCTCTTGAAGACTCTGTACATCTCTCTGATGTGACTGTTGGTGCTTGATAAACGGAAAGATGGTTTATTTATGCTTTTAACATTTCCCATTTCATCTTCCAACTTCAGGTTAATGACTTTCCTTCTTCAGTATTGTGGATGAATTAGATTTTCACAGGCAAAAACACACAGTCTGCAAATTCATCATTTTTTGAGGCTATGGATATCAACAAAGTTACTGATTTTCAGGAACACAGAAATAAAGAATATGATTTATGTTATATAAACTCATTAAATTGAGTATACATACTTCCAAGTTGCTCTTAATCTTAGGAAAGCAATTTGAGGATTTTATAGAACTTAATGACAGCTTATACGATTAAATTTTTTTTGAAAAAGAAATTAATTTTGTTCCAAAACATTTTGAGGCATTTTATCACTAATCATTGTAGGAACTACCAAAGATCGTTAACAATCTATATTTAAGTAAAATATCCCATGGGCCTTGTGTTAGTGAAAGAAGTAAAATGCTAATTTATCGCTTAATTCAATCATAATACGTTTACTCATCTCAAGAAAAAAAGGACTTATTTAGAAGTAAGAGCATATCCAGTTTTAAATACTGATAAAAATGAAACAGAACACAAAGATAACCAAATTAGAAATTTTTATTAAAGAACACATCACTGCAGTAAAACACATCCAGGTTCTGACATTTACAAGCTATGTGACTTTGGATGAAGGGCTCACCCTGTTTATGCTCTGCTTTCCTCATGCGGAAAGTATTGATTCTAGGAGGTTTAATTGAGATCGTGTATATAAAGTGTCTGGCACTGTGCTCATTCCAGAGTAACCACTCTACAAACATTATTATTTTTTTCTTACATACTTGGAATTTATGTATCTTGTTCAATTTTAAGTGGCCATAAGACACCTTTAAATATTTTTGGAACAGGCAGGAGTAAATTATAAATTAATATGTTCATTGTGTGGTAGCCACGGAAATGGAGAATGACCCTTTGATGTGGAATTGCTTATTGTATTCTTATCTCAAAAAACCCATCTCTTCTACTGAACTGGAGACAGGGACTTGACCAACGCATGGAGGAGAACGAATGTCCTAAATGGGGGATGGTTCAGACAAACTTTTCAGAGGGTAGGATAATCATATATCTGCGGAAGAACCATTGTGGCTCATGCCTGTTGTTTTGGCATAATTACTTATAGCTCCCCTTACGCTTGTTGTGGTTGGACAATACAATTTATGGTCACCCTAATGATAACTCCACCCTGGAAGGAGAATAAGTTGATACTGACTAAGACAGGGGCTTTGAGAGAAGCCAGGGAATTGTTGTTGCTTAGGTCTTGGCCAAAAAGTTGACCTATGTCATCTTACAGAAAAGACTTTTTCGGTGTCTCAGTCCTAATGTCTTAGGGAATTTTTCCATGATTTCATTAAATATCAAAAAATATAGCTAAGCACAGTCTGATTAATTAGATTAATTGGGTCTTAAGTCTGTGTTTTTCTTTATTTCAATATATTAAAGTTAAGGAGATGACCAAAAAAGTCATGGATGTGAATGTGCTGTTTCTTTGGATGCACTAGGGTGATTGAGCCTTGGTGGAGGTCACTGGAGTTTAGGGTCTGGTCCTCAGCTGTGCAGATCCACAACTTGGATTTTCTAACAGGCTTCTCAGAGCCCAAAGACTGGGTATAGCAGGGAGAAAACTGCTGGTTTCAAGGATGATGAAAATAATAGCTAGCAAGTGTCAAGCACTGTTCTAGGCACTTTGAGTCATTTGAAGTCTTTTGTTTCAAAAGCATAGCGTGTGAAGCCGAGTTTTCCTGGGGCGTGATCACACTTGATCATAGCAGACACTTAGGGTCATGGGTCATGCTGTGCCCAGCATTATGTAGTGTCTAAGAAGATTTATATACATTTCAAAAAGACAGAGAAAGAACTTAGAATTATACATTTTCTAAGGTAAATGCCCTAGGTAAAGGAAATTCTAGGGGGAAGTCTATTTATTCCCTTATTTTCAACAGGGAGAATTGAGCCTCTTACTTTATGTAATTTATATTCGTCTCTACACCATTCAGATATAGGCAGCTGGTTTTGGAAATAAAGACAAAGACAAAACAAAACAGAAAGCCTTGTTTTCCTAACAAGAAGGATGTGATTTGATGGTTTTGGAGAGTTGGGCTTGCTGAAAATGCCTTCATGATCTTAGTTCAAATCCATTGGAGGGAAGCAGATTTTTCTGACCATACTGTCAGTATGTGATAAGCTTGTTTTAAATTTTTGGCTCAAAGTTCCCCAAACATTACCCAAAGGGTGAACCTCTTCTTCCCCTGGCTCTGAGGACTCATGCTCTAGGCTAATCAACAAGCCCTAGATGTGTTACTATATCCCATGGAACTAGAATAAGAGTCCAGAAATGATGAAGTCAGCTTAGAATCACAGATTGTTGAATCCCAAAGGTGCCTTAAAGAACACACAGTCCAATATTCACCTAAGGGCACATCCCAGCCGAGGTAAGTGTTAGTGTCTAGAGTAGGAGAGAGGAGACAAGTAGCTTATTTCTTTTCATAGAGGAAGCTCCATGCCCAGATACTCTGTCTCTGGTCTCTAGTGATTGTGGAATCTAGGAAATGCCATGTCAGAGCAATTGCATTTGGGATTCAGTGTTCTCTCAGCTGTGTGTTAACTGCTTCCTCACTGATCATTATGTAAAGCAAGTGTGGTGAAGTCATTTTGCTGGTGGTGATTACAGAAGACAGTGACATCCAAGGAGAGTTTCTGGCTGAGGTTGGGAGGCCTAATAAAAAAGAAAAGCAAAATGAATCTAGACAAAGAAACTTCTATAGCGTTAAAAACCTGGAAATGCCTGAGAGGTACCATCCATTCACTACTTTCGTTTTGCAGATGGGAAAATGGATGAACAGAGAATGTGTTCTCAGCTCTGAGAGGCAGGGTGAACAGCCTTGAAGGATGAGAAAGTGATCTTGGCTTGTAGACTCAGACCATTCCAGAAGATCTGTAAGATTGTTCGACTCCACTTGAACTGTATTTTTCTCTTTACTTCTGCAGTTCACTCCTAAGTGAAGTTGAGCATGGATGGTGTGATGTTGGTGGGCCCTAAAATCCCATTATGTTGTAACAGTGTCACATGCAATGTCGCTACGCACCAAGCTTACTCATGACATCTCTGCCTTCATACCCACTCCAGGAGAAAACAAGTCTGGTTGGTTATGGAAAGACTATAAGATTTTATGGGGATAAGCAGGCATCATGTAGAGCTCCCAGTATCTGAAAATGATTGACATTGCTGGTTCTCACACTGTCAGTAATTCATAGTCTGCTTCTAGCACATTCATATTTAGAAAAACAAGGGAAACTTAGGAATTTTTTCTTCTCTTTCAGATTTCTTTAATTTACGTGTTTTGGGAAAATGTTGGCTTCCTTCCCCAATTCTTCAGCTGTTGTCTACTGCAATGAATCAGCTTGAATTTCTCAAGTCATATCATTTCCTTTTTCTTTCCAACATAATGGAAGAATATAAGCCCTCCCAGGCATATCACACCGAGAGATATTGGGGAAAAAAATGGACAAAATGGTTTCTGTGAAGAAATTAATGGCTGATGTTTACAACATGCTTGCTATGTGTTAGCACATAGATGTCTTTTGGGCTTCTCTTCTTTTCTTTGGAAATGCATCAAGCCTTTCATAGTTGAGTGCTGTTCATCCCAGGGAGTCTCAGTGTTCCTGGTCCAATGCTATTGTGTTTACCATTTCAGGGTTTATAAGATGAAACTCTTTTCCATGTCTTCTTTGCATTTTGCATCTTGGGCCTACAAAATGAACCCATTTCCAGATATTTCAGATGATCTTCTTCTTCTTCATTCCACTCATATATTTCTCTCTGAATTTTGGACCTTTTGATACTTTTTAAAAACATTTTTACTAAACAGGCAGATTTGAACAAACCTTAAACAGACATTGAAAATAATTCTTTAAAGTTCTTTTTTAATTTTATGAGCACTTTTTCACCATTTAGCCAGGAGTTTTCATCACCTAGATTATTTTCAAGTACATGGCACAGAGTAGGCAGATGTCAGAAAATCAAATGGTAACCCGTATTTGAGGGTTAATGTCTAGAATGCATTTTGAAAGCAAGCAAGACTCCTAAAACTCAAACTTGAATTCTACTGATTTACTTTTGTAACTTACGGAGCAACTTCATTTTCCCTTAACTCAGCCTTCAATCCTCCTCCCCTCCGGTCTGCTTATGCAGAGTCAACTACCACTGAGATTCCTGCTGAGTTATTTCTGTTATGGGATCTGACCTGCTGCTGAGCTAGTCAACATCTTGTCTCTTATTTGGGTCTTCTCTCTTCCATATCAGCCCCTGGTGTTTTGTCAGCTTATCTGGCCTCTGGTCCTCAGAAAGGACCAAGCCTGGGAGGAGAAGGAGAAAGGCAGGCCCCAGGTGATGTCTATCCCTCATTAATCCAGGCAAGCCCTTCTTCTCTAAACATGAAATCACTTACCACTAGCGGTTCCTAAAATGTATCTCAATGTTAATAGCTTTATTTAAGAAAAAAAATTTTTTTCTGGTCAAAAACATTTACGTGAGCAGTTTCCAAAATTAAATGAGCTTCTTTATTGCAGACCTTCTACAAGCTTTTAATATGCTAATGTGCATTGTGAATTTCTTAGAGGGTGATGTAGTAGACAGCTTTTCCCAAACTCATTTTACTGAGAAGCATTTTTTTTTCTTCTGGGAACATATTTTGAGACTAATGTTTTATGGAACATTTTTTGCTTAAATAAACTTATTTGAAAAGGAAATTACTGTAAAGGGAAAATAAGGATCACTTGCCATAAATAGAAAATAATCATGAAATTCAGTAGAATGAAGCAAAGTTATTAATAAAATAAATTCAAAAATAAACTAAAAATAAATAGTGAAATACAGGCAATTATATATTGTGAGGGAGAAAAAATAATTATCCCTCTACCCATCTAGGTTCTTGGCTGAGGCACCCCTGTAATAAAAAGACAGGCCAACAGGGGAAAAACAAACAGAAATTTAATAACACGTGTACCTCCTGTAACATGGAAGGTGCCTAGGGAAACTGAGAAACTCCCTAAAATGGTCCAGCCCCTCACTTAACATCTCTAGCTAAAGACAAAAGAAGATATTGGGGAGGGAGAGGAATCAAATATGGGAGGTTACCCGGAAAAGCACAGTAAACAAGGGTAAGGTTGCTGTGCAGGTCTAAGTCATTGCCTTCTTCATTGATAAGAGTTTCTAGAGATTTAGAGTCATCTATCTCCTCCTGGTTAAGAGAGGGAGACCCCCTTACAGATAGAGATTTCCCTTGTAGATGTAAATGTCTCTCACAAAAGGGTAACTTCTACTCAGTTTTCAGAACTCTTCTTATGTCTGCTGTTTCCCAAAAATAATCAGCCTACAATAATCCTTATGCCAAAGAGGCATATTTGAGGTGGTATATTCTGCTCTCCTTCAATGTTAAATTGATGTATAAAAATGCATGCTTGAGGATAAGTCCCTCTTGAGAAGAAAGGAGCCAATAATAATCAAATAGTAATAGAAGCAATCTGGTCACTGTTGCTTACTTTGGATAATTATGAGGATTCATTATCGAGAGAATTCTGTTTTCTGGTTGATAGAGAATGTTGATTCCTCTGTGCACTTAGTCAAAAAGGCCAAATGCTATTTAAACACTTTCTGAGATAGAGTTGGATATTAAGAACTTATTTCTTAAAAAAATTTTTTTTGGCCAGGGACTTGGTTTTTTCACCTTATTATTTTTTCCTGTTTAATGAAAAATTTCAGACACAGAATGTAGGAAGAATACCAC
This sequence comes from Balaenoptera musculus, assembly GCF_009873245.2. Lineage (NCBI taxonomy): Eukaryota > Metazoa > Chordata > Mammalia > Artiodactyla > Balaenopteridae > Balaenoptera > Balaenoptera musculus. The sequence goes on along the minus strand of NC_045800.1, from coordinate 36,875,034 downwards.
GATAAATGTGCAATATCCATCTCCTCCAGTCAATAAATATTAACATTTTTTCCATATTTACTTCATTTCTCAGCTGAATTATTTTTATGTAAACTTTCTGTTGACATGACAGACATTATTGCTGAACTATTTTAAAGTAAATTAATGATATACTTCATTCTTAGATTTTTTAGCATGCATCTCCAAAAATAATATTTTCCTACATAACCACAATACCAGTATCTATCATACCTAACAAACAACAGTAGTTTCTTAACATCATATAATATTAAGCTCATATTTTAAAACTTTTGTTCAAGAAAACTTTGTTTCAAGAAACCACTGAATGTTCTGTAGATGATTTTCTTTGGAAAATGTCAAGTTATTTGACACTGCCCAATGTTAAAAGATAAACTAAGGCATATTAAAAACTTGAAGAGTTTATTTGAGCAAAAATAAATTTGAATCAGGCAGCATCCAATCTAGCAGAGAAAAAGGAGCTCTACAGAACCACACAAAATGAAAGACTTTTATAGCCAGAAGGGAGCAGGAACCAGGAAGTTATAGTAGGCAAAAAAGCAGGTTGGTTATTGCAAAGTTACTTTCCTTTAGGGGATGGCAGGGGTGTATCAGGCAGATTACCTAACTAGTACTGATCTGGTGATTCTTGACTGTCTGGTTTAAGATTCCATTTCTGGGAGAGCTGAAGTTGTAGTTAAGTCTCAGTTTGTGACAGGGGTCTCCTAAGTGACTCCATTTAGGGGCTGTTGTCTTGTTTTAACACCAGAAAGCGATAAAAAGAATATTCTTTATCCATTCTCCACTTCCATTTAATTTGGGGAAATACTGATGAAGTCTTTTTATAAACATTTCCAGTTTCCCTTCATAACATTCAAAATATTTTCAGTGAGTTTTTCAGATGAGTTGGTAAAACATTCCACTTATATGAAGGTTTCAATATTTGTTTGTTGTGAAATGGAAGAACAAGATTAGAGAATAGGGCCCTGGCAGTGCTGTGTCTGATGGATAGAAAGAAAAAGCTACTATATGTTGGGTGCTTACCATGCGCCAAGCACTAGGCTAAGCACTTTGTATCTCAAAACACCTATGAAATAAGTACTGGATTATTTCCAGGGTGGCTGCATACAGTTGGGCAAAGGGGTAAGTGGGGCATGAAATCCAGCTTCTGTTCCACTCCCCAGACTGTGTCCACTGGGGGGTTTAAGGGCCTTTTCCCAGTTCACAACAGATTCATGCATGCTGGCTGTAGCCACATGGGGTTTTGCAGCTGAGACATCTGAGGTGCAGGGCAAGACCCCAATCCATGTCTCTTGTAACTAGAATTGCACTCTTTTTTTTTTTTTAGTATTTTAATTTTATTGGAGTATATTGATTTATAATGTTGTGTGAGTTTCAGGTGTACAGCAAAGTGATTCAGTCATACATATACATATATTCATTCTTTTTTAGATTCTTTTCTCATATGGTTATCACAGAATATTGGGTAGAGTTCCCTATGCTATACAGTAGGTCCTTGTCGGTTATCTACCTTATATATAGTAGTGTGTGTGTGTTCATCCTAAGCTCCTGATTTATCCCCCCCCCCCACAAAATGTTCCCCTTTGGTAATCACAAGTTTGTTTTTGATATCCATAAGTCTGCTTCTGTTTTGTAAATAAGTTCATTTGTATCTTTTTAAAAATTAGATTCCACATATGAGTGATATGATATTTGTCTTTGTCTGACTTACTTCACTTAGTATGATAATCTCTAGGTCCATCCATGTTGCTGCAGATGGCATTATTTCATTCTTTTTTATAGCTGAGTGACATTCCATTGTGGAATACATGTGGTATGTATGCACCACATCTTCTTTATCCATTCCTCTGTCGATGGACATTTAGGTTGCTTCCATGTCTTGGCTATTGTACATAGTGCTACAATGAACATTGGGGTGCATGTATCCTTTCAGATTATGGTTTTCTCTGGATATATGCCTAGAGGTGGGATTGCTGGATCATATAGTAGTTCTATATTTAGTTTTTTAAGGAACCTCCATACTGTTTTCCATAGTGGTTGTATCAATTTACATTCCCATCAGCAGTATAGGAGGGTTCCCTTTTCTCCACATGAAAGTCTATTTTCATGCCCATGATGTTATACTGCCTTCCTTTGGGATATCTAGGAAAAAACTCTTTGTGGTTTTCATTTGAGGGGGCTCTGGAGCTAAGGAAGGCTGTTAAATTACCTACAGTCATTGTCTGTTGATTAACTAGTAGGCAGGAGGAGGAAGATGGGGATGAATAAACTAGAAGGGTCAGTGTGACTGTTGGAATCTACAAATGAGATGTGAGCTCTGGAACAGAAATAACACTTCTATAAATAGAGTTCGGTAGGAAAAAGAACCAAGAAAAAGCATCCTGACCAGGAGTGAACAGATGTTGAGTAGGTAGGAGGTGTCTGGAGGACCAACATTTTAATTTTAGCCTAAAAGGAAAATCAGACAAGTCATAGAAGGCTCCACTTTTCTCCTCCCTCCACTTTGTTCTTTTTTTAAATTCAGCTTTATTGAGGTATAATTGACATATAAAGTTATAAGGTATTTAAAGTGTACATCCTGGCGATTTGATATATACAGACATTATGAAAAGATTCCCCCCATCCCATCCAGTTAATTAATGCATCCATCACCTCACATGTTTATCTCTTTTTTTTTTTTTGGTGAGAATATTTAAGTTCTACTCTCTTAGCAAATTTCAATTAAGCAGTTCAGTGTTATCAACTATAGTCACCACGTTTTCCATTAGATTATTAGGCCTTAACCGTTTTATAGATGAAAGTTTGTACCCTTTTTTTACCAACCTCTCCCTATTTCCCTCACCCTCTAGATCCCGACAGCCACTTTTCTACCTTTCTTTCTATGAGTTTGATTTTTTTTCATATTCCACATGTAAGTGATACCATGCAGTATTTGTTTTTCTCTGTCTGGCGTGTTTTTAGCATATTGCCCTCAAGTTCCATCCACTTTGTTACAAATGGTAGGAGTTCTTTCTTTCTCATGGCTGAATACTATTCTTCCTCTCTGCACTTTCAATTGTGGTATGAAATAAGTCTGAGGAGGAGTTTAGAACCAACTTTTGGGGGGACTTTTGACACCCTGTTAAGCACTAGAGAGAATTATAAGAATTAGAGTAGGCAGTTATAGAAACAAAGCTTTATCTAACAAAAGAATAAGAGAAACACATTTGGTTTTGAATATTCCATGAAAGTTCTAATAACTTAAGGTGTTAAGGTGAAGTTGTTTGATAAACATTTTTTCACTATTTTTCATATGACACAGGAAAAAAGTCTAAATATTTTTTCCCTTAATCCTAAAGCTCAAATTCAGACAGAATTCCAACCAAATCTCAGTCCCTTTGCTAATGACCTTGGGCAATGTCTTAACTGAAGACCTGGTTTCATCAGTTTTAAATGTGGTAATTACGGTATTTAGTTCTTGGAGCTTTTGTGAGAATCAAATGAGATCCATGTGAAACCCTTACTTAAACATTTGGCAAATGTTGGCTCTAAGAAAGTTCTGTGGCTTCTAACCCTACAGTCATAGCGATCCCTATTCCCCACCACCAGGGGTCAGTATATCTAAATTTCCAGGGATGTTCCTCAGGTAAATTAATTCAATTCAACAAATATTTATTGAGTACTTAATATAGGTAAGACACTCTCTTAGACGATGCTGGAGCTATAAAGATGAATAATATGGTCCCTGATTTTAAAAAGTTTATAACAAGGATTACAAACTGGCTAAATTGGACAGGAAGAATTATTTTATTTGGCTGACATGTTTTTATTTTTGTTCTGTTTTTTATTTTCAATTGATTTAAATTTATTTAGGTATGGTATATACTCTGTTTCACCCTACTACTTCCTTTTCTTGTACTATACTCAACCCAATAATGTTGACTTTCTGGCCCTGGTAGACATTTGAGATGGAAACCCCTGGTTTACTAATGGGTTAAGTGAAGAATTATTCAGCGTAGGAAATATATATATATATATATATTTTTTTTAAACTTTGGGTTTATTTATTTATTTATTTATGGCTGTGTTGGGTTTTCGTTTCTGTGCGAGGGCTTTCTCTAGTTGTGGCAAGTGGGGGCCACTCTTCATCGCGGTGCGCGGATCTCTCGTTATCGCGGCCTCTCTTGTTGTGGAGCACAGGCTCCAGACGTGCAGGCTCAGTAATTGTGGCTCATGGGCCTAGTTGCTCCGCGGCATGTGGGATCCTCCCAGACCAGGGCTCGAACCCGTGTCCCCTGCATTGGCAGGCAGATTCTGAACCACTGCGCCACCAGGGAAGCCCAGGAAATACATCTTGAGAGCTGAATCTGCACAAACGTGCACTGACCGGAGAAAGGTAAACTGGGGTGAAACTAATTTGGCCTATTTAATAGTTTTGCTGAAGCCAACACTGCTCTCTGTTATCTGCTACGTAAAATTGTTTCATGTTCTATTCACTCAAATTGCAAAAAAGTTACAAAATAAAGAAAAGACAAAAACTGCTGACTGGTTTCTAAAACTTTCCAGATGAAAAGGCTGAATAGTGAAGTGTATTTGTACTTATAAAATGAAGCCTCATATGGGAGATATTAAAAAGTAGGAACTGCTATAATGGGTTGGACCATGATACTGTAAGCCCAGTATTTTAGCTGATTTTTACAGCCGCAGGGAAGAGGCTTCACCTTTACAGTCATAAAATCTCAGCGTTGGAAGGGAAATAGGTTTTATAAATGGGGAAACTGAGTGAATATATAACTAGATGACTTGTCCTAGGTCCTACAGATTGTGGAAAATGGCAGTACACAAATAAAACCCCTGGTTGCCCAACTTCTAGTGGCTCTTTTCACACTGTAATAATGGAAACAGATAGTATTTTTGGCTTGAATAATTCAGATTCTTGGTCTATATGATCTATAGTTACCAATAATTCTCACTTCATTTCTCTCTCTGTTTTTGGACCTTGGGATTCTGGGTAGGTGTGTGTACATGTAGCAAAGATTTAGCTTCAGCTAATAGGTTGTATATTACCAGGAAAAGTGAAATAGAAATTTCACCTTGTCATTTGAGCAGTTCAGGGAAAAATAAAAATAATCTGCTACTGAAGGGGAAGAAAAGGGTGTTCAAAATTGATTTTTGACATTGATTCAACCTATTGGGTCTTTGCCCAATTCCTCTCTTTTCTTTATATAAATGGAACCAAGAGTCATAAAGATAAATCAGGATCAACTAGTTCAAATGATATGACTCAATTCAGAGATTTTATCTCTGAGGAGAAAGCTTGAGAATAAACAGATCCATTCTCTAAGCTGCTCTTGTAGTGGGCTCCAATTCAATTTTGTACTTTTCTGAAATTGGCTACATCATAGCACAAAATGTGCGGGGGGGGGGGGGGGGGCCTTGGGTTATCTTTAGAGTATTCACCACTCTTTGAAGTTTGTTCCTGGGTTCCTTCATTCTTTAAACAAATTATTGCTCGTGTCAAGGGGGTATTTATGGATGAAGAATAGGATGAGAATGCTGCTCTTAGGAGCTTATGGCTTACTGAATAATGGGGCATAAAATAAGCACGGGCATTTCTACCATGCCAAGTAGACTGTAACAGTGGAAATCCGTTATAAATAGTATCGGGGGAATCAGAAATAATCACAAAAGAGATGTCATTTGTGTTGGATCTTGAAGGCTGGATAAGATTTCTCTAAGCCTTGACTCATGCAGGTCTCTCCACTTAGAATGGCTACCCTACATTTTGGTTGATAAAAAGTAGTGAATGAATCATTATTTTATCAAATACTATTTGAAAGCCTACGATATTCTGTGAAAAACTCTATTCCACCTTTACAGCTCAATCAATGCTACCATCTCATTTAAGCTTTCCAGGAACATCTCAGCAAAGATTTCTTCTTTGCATTTCTGGTCTACTTAATTGGTGATGATTATTTTGCACAAACCACATACCTAGGACTGTGGATATTTGTGTATGTGTTTCATTTATGTACTTGGCTTATAAGCGCCTTGAGGGCAGGTATGGTTTTGTGTGTTATTTTAATTCAGCCCAGTGCTTAGTACAGAGTGGGAGTTTAGGAAGACTTTATTGACTAAAATGAGCTAGGTAATTGTCCAATCTTTACTTTGTATTTGTGTGTGTAAGTAGTCTTTGTCTCAGTCATTTGTCTTCTTCATGACAGATACCACCACCATGGTCAAACTTCCATGAGCTATATTTCAGATGATTAAAAAATAAAATGATCAGATGGATAGATCTTGAAGTTCTCTGTTCTCTGTAATGTCTCCTGGGCACAGCCCGGTCTATTCTAACACCTAGTTTTTATGGAAATTGTTTTGAAATTTATTTCAAACTATTCTCCGAAGACAATGAAATATAACCTTGGTAGAGAATTATATAAAGATATATAATTTTGAACTCATGGGGTTTCAATTGTTTGTTATATGTGTGTTAGCTCTTAACATCTTTTAAAATCAGAAAGCTTTGGAGATTAAAAACTAAAAGAGTTTGTGCAGAAGACTGCTCAGGGGTCGAAATGATAGAGCAGCATCTCATTATTTTCTACACTTACCCATCAGTTCAAGCGTTTCCTTTTGTCATATAAAAATTACTGATGTTAATAGGCTGGTTTCAGCCTTGTTCCCCAATCTGCCAGAGGGGTTTCAAGTCAGAATCTGAAGGATGCATATGACATACATTATTGAGTCTGCCTGAATTGTCTTTACACACAGACCTACCAGGAAAATAAGACAGCTTCAGAGGCTCAGGTTCTTTGTCCCAGAATCCAATGGGATAACATTAAGCATTCAGAATAACTAAAGCTAACACAGCTTAGAGTGTATGCTGTCATTTTTCATGCTCAAGAGCAGTAAGAGGTAGGTACTTTTATTATGACACAAACGAGAAAATTGAAGCTCAGAAAGTTTCTGTAAGCTGCCCAAGGTCACTCAGTTGGTGAGTGACAGAGCAATGATTTGAACCCAGGCAGTCCAAATCTATGCCAACAATATTAATCCCCAAGTTATTTTGCCTTTTTTGGAATTCCACCTCCCAATTTTATGTGACACTTTGAGAATATGCCCACTGTCCTCTGAGGAAAGAGACTGGCCACAGAAGTAGATTCCATTCTAGGTTCTAGATTTTACTACAAGTTGGTTCTTGAACCTTCATGGAATACAGTCTGGTATAATTAAGTGCTACATAGATATTCCCTGAATGAATGAATAGCATGCCCCTAGGTAGATAACTTCTTTACTAAACTCTTTATTGAAATTTTCATTAAATCCTCAATTGGATTCAGTATTGTATAGTCAATGGAGTCTAAGAATATTCCCCCTTTAATTCAAAGGCTGCCTCAAAAAGGAGAGCATTTGGAAAGGAGTATTAGCAGGGTATTTTCTATGCACTCTATTGCATTTGTGAAATTGCTATTAATTTTCCTCAATTCACTGCCATTTTAAGAGCTACTAGGCTGTGATTATATAGAAATTTACTTGCCATCTTTTCCTTTTCCATCAACAATGCCAATGCATAATTAAGCCATGTGCTCTGAGGAAAAGACACTTTTGAGTATAGAGGTAAAAGCAAGATATTGTCTCAAGAAAAGAGCACAGAAACCAATTTAAATACCAAGTTAACATTGGTATATTAATGTCAGTATATGCTTTGGCAAGGGGAACTAACTTGAACAATTTGTTTCCATAGTGCTTTTTAATTTATTGATAGTGTATTGTTGTTGAAGTTTGAAAATATAAAGTTCTCAGCCATAAGATCATAAATATAACATGTTTTATATAACATATAAAATAATTAGAAAAAATTAATGATCATTTGATTATTTAGATGTAGCAGTTAAAAAAGTGACAAGTCTCTGAGTATTCAGAAAGTAATAAGTATATCAAATACTTCAATATAATTTTTAGGGTTTTTTTTTTTTTTTTTTTTTGCTATGGATAAGACAGACATTCTGAGTATATAGCCGGCACAGGATGAGCAGATGCAAATGAATGTAAATCCCCTGGAACTCATTTTGCACTAGGTTCTTTGGCATTTTCCCATTTCATAAATAAATGCATCCTATTACATTTATTTATATTTAGCTGCAGGCTAGTAGAGAAAACCTATTTAGCAAATATCAGGCTAAACTGTGACTGATAATTTGGTAGGGTACATCTCACGGGGTAAGGCAGCTATGAGCTCTAAACCTGAGGCACAGAGAAACTAAACACGTGCGGAACACCATTGGCTTGGCTATATTCTACAGATCATGGGCTAGAAGGAAACTTTCTGGAATTTCTCCTTTTTCCTTCTTCTAACTGCTTTTCACCCTGAGAACCTAAGTCAATACTGCTTTCCTTCATAAACCAACTGACCCTTTGCAATGAAGTGATTGTTCACCAGGAAAAAATAGCAAAAGTACTCTGGTGTAGGAGCTACTGGATTGGTGAGCCCTTTAAGTTCCTCACAGTCTAACCTGATCCCAAATGGCAGAGGAATGCCACAGCTCTGGGCAGCATTTTCCAACCTTCTTTGGTCAAATTCAGGGACCCAAGGCAGAACAAGAGAAAATGAATCTAGAACAAAGGAAAAATACTTTTGAAGGGATCCGTCTATGAAGCTTGGGGCCCACTTCATAGACCTTAAAAATTCAATTTCTCCTTAGAGTGAATTTGAATGATTTACAGTGAATTAGCATGAAAGAGAGCACCCCTTGGGAAGTGATGTGCTGGACCCTGGGCTCTCTCAGGGGAAAGGCTGAACCTTCTATGATGCTGCTTGCATCACGTGACACTACATGCTAAACTTCCAACATTAGGGACCCATCCAGTATCCTTTCCACTGAGAGGGGTCTCTTCCTTCAGCAGAGTAAGTTTTCAGGGTCCTCGTTCTTGTCTTCATGTAATCATTTTAAGGAGTTTTGTATTTTACTGTTCAATGAAGGACTGCTTTTTATAATAAAAACATAAACAAAACAAACATATCCCCTGATTCTCCTATCAGTGGGTGAACCTAAGAATAAAACAAATCCCTCAGAGGCCTGATACAGACTAAATCTGTGTAGCTTCAGAAGTTGTGATATGGGCATACCGGTGTCCTCCAAAAGTTATCAAAACTTGGGGAATTGCTCAAACATGGTTAATCCCATGGTGTTTCTCTTTGTGTATATATGAGATGTTTGACAAGTAAACATCAGACTGACCTGAAGGTGGATGACCACTGGGACACTGATTATCTATTTGTTATTTTATGTAACATTTAGGTATTTTATAATCTTATGTAATCATTTTTCAAAGTTACGAAATTGTGAAATCCTATTTTTAATACATGGCAGAAGCCTGTTATTTCAAGGAATCCAATGGTATCTAAGCACCAGATATGCTGGTTTTCCAAGTAGAGATTCCAGCAATATAAGGCATTAATAAAGTAATGCTCCCCTAAAGGCCCACAAGGAGGTACAACCTTCAAGGCCTTAAGCATTCTCAGCTGATCGTAAAGTTGAGGACAGAGGCCTGGCCTGGGTTTCCTGTGTGTGTCTCCCCTCATCAAAGTTACCTGCATTACCAGGCTCAAGTCCAGGCCTGTGGCAACTCCATTTGAGGCATGTTAATGCTGAAAAATGGAGGTAGAAATAATTATCCATATTCCAAGGGCCGTAAGTCATTCATCTGAGGCAACCAACGGTGTCTGTTATGAATTCTGCAATTTGGCTGTCAGTTTTGTTTAACGAATTCATTCAACATACACTTAATGAGTTCCTTTCTGCAGAGCCTTGTCTTAAGTACTGAAGGGGAAATGAAGATATAGAAACATGAATTCTTTTGGTTAGTAGCCCTGTTCCTCCTGTTTTAGTAGCTGTGGCCATTTGGCATCCTATGGTGAATGAAATGGAAGATTCTTAAGAGATGTCTTTGGCCCGACTTTCTCCTGTGCAGAGGGGCTGGGTAATGCTCAGCTTCAAGCCAGCATGTTAGAATACCCCAACGACTCACCATCCCCAATTCTTCTACCAATTCTATCCCTCCCCACACACGTGGTGATCCATATAATAAAAGAGGAAAGAGATGGTTCAGATTCTATCTTAATTGGGAATCTTGTCACATCCTGAGATCTTTCTATGATTTGCAAAATCACCAGTAGGTTCCAAATTATCGGCTAGACTGATTTTCATCAGGGAGGTGATATTAAAGGTAGTGTTTAAAGCAATTATTTGAGGCAAAAGAAAGAACATTATATAAATGCCTGACCATTCCAGGTCATCTGCCTTGTGGAGCCTTGGCACAGAGGAGGGAAGACGGAAGGTTTGAAAGTTCTCTGTTATAGGACCTGTTCGGCTTTCTTATCATTAACATCTGCAGGATTTTTAATATTATTCCTTAATAATAATTTCTTATTCCATTTAAGAGATTTCAGTTTAGTGGGAGTGGCTGCAGAGTCACTAGCCCATGTCCTGTCTCCCCTCTTCTGTTTACTTTTGGGGGGCTTTCACAGGCAGGTTTCATTGCAAACAGAGTGTTACCCATTCCACAAAGGAGCCATAGAATGTTCTGCTTAAGCCTTAGATCTGTGTCGCATTTCCTTTCCAACAAATTCAGAATTCTCTTTGGCCCAGGACTTCAGAGCTCATGCTAAGTTTTTTGGCAGCACCAATAAAGAAAGATCAGTTTCATCGTGTTCCAGTGTTTTTCAGTAATAAGCTTTTTTTGATTTCAATGAATAGATGAGTTCTTTTTATATAATTGACTAACTTGCTTATTTCATCTTCCTTTTTAAAAAAAAAAAAAAAAAAAAAAACAGACTGAGAGAGGATACCAGATCCTGAACAACCATTTGTACAGCTTGGGGCAATCTTAATATAACACGTAGCAAGGCATGGGGTTTCTATCTCAGAATTTTGCACACCTTACCTGGATATCAGAGAGGGTAGGCTCTGTTCTCTCAAATCCCTGAGAGGGTTTGTGGTTGCGGTGGGAGGACTGTGGTGGAAAAATTTGTCTCCTCAGTCCCTTTTTTTTTATCTTTCTTTTCATTTGATAATTATATTTTTTATGTAGATCCTCAGAGGATTAAAAGAAGACACTTAACATATGATATACTCAACATTTCTGTACCACCAGGTATATAAGAAATTCACACATTGTATATCACATATTTAGTATTTATGCCTCTCTCCTAGTAATAGAACAAATGTATTATGGGGACATTAAATAAATGATAGAAAGCATTATATGAGAAAAATTGCAAAGAATTGTGCACACCATTTAGCCTTGCAATGTTATCTGTCATTTCTCATATACTTAATTTATTTAAAGTTTCATTATTTTACTTTTATTTCTGTTCCTCTCCTTAATTTTGGTTTGATTTTCTGGCTGTTTCTTCTTCTGACTCTTCTTACCCTATGCTAGGCTTCTGCATTCTGCCCACGCATGGGGACTCTCCCTCAAGATCAAGAATCAACGCTATTGACAAACACTGTATTTGCAGATAGAAGGTGGTTTCATTGTTAAAGCAAGCAGCAGCTTCAACCGAGAGTTGGCCCTGCTTTGGAGAAGGGTCACAGATCAGCTGTTCTAGAAGTTGATTCAGAGTTATGAATCTGAAAAGTTATGATTTTGGTAGCTGTACTCAGATTTTGCATGGTTATAGATGTTATAGATGTCATCTCTGCAGTTTTATCCATCCCCTTCTCCCATCACTCACTTGGCATTAATATTCTTTTGGTTCTACAAACATGTTCCTGCTTCCAAGCTTTCACATATCTTGTTCCTTTCTTTTCATCTCCCCCCTTCAGTTTAAATGCCACCTCCTAAGTGAGGCCCTCATGAACCATCAAATATGTTACACTGTATGATGAACTTTTCCCTCCCTCAGGTGCTTGTTAGAATTTGTCACTGTGTTTTTCAATTCTCTTGCTTCTGTTGTTATAGTAGAATATAATTTTCATGAGGCTGGGAATATCTCTAAGTTCATTATTGCATCTTTATGATTTAGCTGAAGCCTGGAACACAGTAGATGCTCAACAAATACATGCTGAATAAACAGACAGTAGCCTTCATAGCAATTTAATCTCATTTACTTAGCTTGGTATATATATCTTTAACTTAGTTCATTGTGGATATATGGGTATATTAGGAATTAGCTTGACTTAAACTACATGGTAAATTTATTGAATCTGTGCTTGGTAGAGTAGAAGTTTGGGAACTCAATTGTTCATCTGTCTCTGTTAATGTGAATTTAAATATTTCATAAAAATCTGAATTTTTTCTTAAAGTTGTAGTACATATTGTAGAGAATTTGGGAAACATAAATATGGCAAAGAAAGTATAAAACTACTGACCATGAGTCAGCAAGTCATTAATATAAGTTGTGTTATCTCTGGCTTTTAGTGTAATATATATATTTTTTTATTTTTTATTTTTTTGACGGGTGAAGGATATTTATTATCTTGATTGTCATGATGGTTTCATGGGTATAGACTTGTGTCAAACTCATCAAATTGTACTCTTTAAATATGTGCACTTTATTGTATCAATTATTCCTCAATAAAGTCGTAAAAATAGTACAGTATAATAATCTAAAAGGAACCCCACCCACAAACATTAGCCCCAGTTTCAGATGCCTAGCATGAACAGTATCCAGATGCCTAGAACTAGTTACCTCAAAAAGAAGAGTTTATGAATTTTTTTTCTTCCAGTTTTACTGAGATGTAATCGACATACAGCACTGTATAAGTTTAAGGTGTGCAACATCATGATTTGACTTACGTACATCATGAAGTGATTATCACAGTACATTTAGAGAACATCCATCATCTCATACAGACACAAAATGAAGGAAATAGAAGAATACATATTCTTCCTTGTGATGAGAACTCAGGATTTACTCATAACTTTCATATATAACTTACACCAGTGTTAATTATATTTATCATGTTGTACATTATATCCCTACTATTTCTTTATCTTATAAATTTGTACCTTATGACTACCTAATCCAATCTCCTTTCCCCTCCCCCCACCGTTGATAACCACAAATCTGATCTCTTTTTCTATGAATTTAATTTTTTAACATCTTTATTGGAGTATAATTGCTTTACAATGGTGTGTTAATTTCTGCTGTATAACAAAGTGAATCAGCTACACATATACATACATCCCCATATCTCCTCCCTCTTGAATCTCACTCCCACCCTCCCTATCCCACCCCTCTAGGTAGACACAAAGCACTGAGATGATCTCCTTGTGCTATGCAGCTGCTTCCCACTAGCAATCTATTTTACATTTGGTAGTGTATATATGTCTGTGCCACTCTCTCACTTCGTCACAGCTTACCCTTCCCCTCCCTGTGTCCTCAAGTCCATTCTCTACATCTGCATCTTTATTCCTGTCCTGCCCCTAGGTTCTTCAGAACCATTTTTTTTTTTTTTTTTTTAGATTCCATATATATGTGTTAGGATACGGTATTTGTTTTTCTCTTTCTGACTTACTTCACTCTGTATGACAGTCTCTAGGTCCATTCAACTCACTGCAAATAACTCAATTTTGTTTCTTTTATGGCTGAGTAATATTCCATTGTATATATGTGCCACATCTTCTTTATCCATTCATCTGTCAGTGGACACTTAGGTTGCTTCCATGTCCTGGCTATTGTAAATAGTGCTGCAATGAATATTGTGGTACATGACTCTTTTTGAATTATGGTTTTCTCAGGGTATATACCCAGTAGTGGGATTGCTGGGTCGTATGGTAGTACTATATTTAGTTTTTGAGGAACCTCCGTACTATTCTCCATAGTGACTGTATCAATTTACATCGCCACCAACAGTACAAGAGGGTTCCCTTTTCTCCACATCCTCTCCAGCATTTATTGTTTGTAGATTTTTTGATGATGGCCATTCTGACCTGTGTGAGGTGATACCTCATTGTAGTTTTGATTTTCAATTTTCTAATGATTAGTGATGTTGAGCATCCTTTCACATGTTTGTTGGCAATCTGTATATCTTCTTTGGAGAAATGTGTATTTAGGTCTTCTGCCCATTTTTGGATTGGGTTGTTTGTTTTTTTGATATTGAGCTGCATGAGCTGTTCATATATTTTGAAGATTAATCCTTTGTCCGTTGATTTGTTTGCAAATATTTTCTTTCATTCTGAGGGTTGTCTTTTCATTTTGTTTATGGTTTCCTATGCTGTACAAAAGCATTTAAATTTCATTAGGTCCCATTTGCTTATTTTTGTTTTTATTTCCATTTCTCTAGGAGGTGGGTCAAAAAGGATCTTGCTGTGATTTATGTCATGGAGTGTTCTGCCTATGTTTTCCTCTAAGAGTTTTATAGTGTCTGGCCTTACATTTAGGTCTTTAATCCATTTTGAGTTTTTTGTGTGTGTATGCTGTTAGGGAGTGTTCTAATTTCATTCTTTTACATGTAGCTGTCCAGTTTTCCCAGCACCACTTATTGAAGAGGCTGTCTTTTCTCCATTGTATATTCTTGCCTGCTTTATCAAAGATAAGGTGACCATATGTGCGTGGGTTTATCTCTGGGCTTTCTATCCTGTTCCAGTGATCTATATTTCTGTTTTTGTGCCAGTATCATGCTGTCTTGATTACTGTAGCTTTGTAGTATAGTCTGAAGTCAGGGAGCCTGATTCCTCCAGCTCCGTTTTTCTTTCTCAAGATTATTTTGGCTATTTGGGGTCTTTTGTGTTTCCATACAAATTGGGAAATTTTTTGTTTTAGTTCTGTGAAAAATGCCATTGGTAGTTTGATAGGGATGGCATTGATTCTGTAGATTGCTTTGGGTAGTAGAGTCATTTTCACAATATTGATTCTTCCAGTCCAGGAGCATAGTATATCTCTCCATCTGTTTATGTTATCTTTGATTTCTTTCATCAGTGTTTTATATTTTCTGAGTACAGGTCTTTTGCCTTCTTAGGTAGGTTTTTTCCTAGGTATTTTATTCTTTTTGTTGCAGTGGTAAATGGGATTGTTTCCCTAATTCCTCTTTCAGATTTTTCATCATTAGTGTATAGGAATGCAAAAGATTTCTGTGCCTTAGTTTTATATCCTGCTACTTTACCAAATTCATTGATTAGCTCTAGTAGTTTTCTGATAGCATCTTTAGGATTCTCTATGTATAGTATCATGTCACCTGTAAACAGTGACAGTTTTACTTCTTCTTTTCCGATTAGGATTCCTTTTATTTCTTTTTCTTCTCTGATTGCTGTGGCTAAAACTTCCAAAACTATGTTGAAAAATAGTGGTGAGAGTGGGCAACCTTGTCTTGTTCCTGATCTTAGTGCAAATGGTTTCAGTTTTTCACCATTGAGAATGATGTTAGCTGTGGGTTTGTCATATATGGCCTTTATTATGTTGAGGTAAGTTCCCTCTATGCCTACTTCTGAAGGGTTTTTATCATAAATGGGTGTTGAATTTTGTCAAACGCTTTTTCTGCATCTACTGAGATGATCGTATGGTTTTTATCCTTCAATTTGTTAATATGGTTTATCACATTGATTGATTTGCATATATTGAAGAATCCTTGCATCCCTGGGATAAATCCCACTTGATCATGGTGTATGATCCTTTTAATGTGCTGTCAGATTCTGTTTGCTACTATTTTGTTGACGATTTTTGCATCTATATTCATCAGTGATATTGGCCTGTAGTTTTCTTGTTTTGTCACATCTTTTCCTGGTTTTGGTATCAGGGTGATGGTGGCTTCATAGAATGAGTTTGGGAGTGTTCCTCCCTCTGCTATATTTTGAAAGAGTTTGATAAAATAGGTGTTAGCTCTTCTCTAAATGTTTGATAGAATTCACCTGTGAAGCCATCTGGTCCTGGGCTTTTGTTTGTTGGAAGATTTTTAATCACAGTTTCAATTTCAGTACTTGTGATTGGTCTGTTTATATTTTCTATTTCTTCCTGGTCCAGTCTTGGAAGGTTGTGCTTTTCTAAGAATTTGTCCATTTCTTCCAGGTTGTCCATTTTATTGGCATATAGTTGCTTATAGTAATCTCTCATAATCCTGTGTATCTCTTCAGTGTCAGTTGTTACTTCTCCTTTTTCATTTCTAATTCTATTGATTTGAGTCCTTTCCCTTTTTTTCTTGATGAGTCTAGCTAATGGTTTATCAATTTTGTTTATCTTCTCAAAGAACCAGCTTTTAGTTTTATTGATCTTTGCTATCATTTCCTTTATTTCTTTTTCATTTATTTCTGATCTGGTCTTTATGATTTCTTTCCTTCTGCTAACTTTGGGATTTTTTTATTCTTCTTTCTCTAATTGTTTTAGGTGTAAGGTTAGGTTGTTTATTTGAGATGTTTCTTGTTTCTTGAGGTAGGATTGTATTGCTATAAACTTCCCTCTCAGAACTGCTTTTGCTGCTTCCCATAGGTTTTGGGTCATTGTGTTTCATTGTCATTTGTTTCTAGTTATTTTTTGATTTCCTCTTTGATTTCTTCAGTGATCTTTTGTTTATTTAGTAGTGTATTGTTTAGCCTCCATGTGTTTGTATTTTTTACAGATTTTTTCCTGTAATTGATATCTAGTCCCATAGTGTTGTTATATCTTCTTCTTGGATTGATCCTTTGATCATTATGTAGTGTCCTTCTTTGTCTCTTGTAATAGTCTTTATTTTAAAGTTTATTTTGTCTGGTAAGAGAATTGCTATTCCCTCTTCCTGTTGATTTCCATTTGCATGGAATATCTTTTTCCATCCCCTCACTTTCAGTCTGTATGTGTCCCTAGGTCTGAAGTGGGTCTCTTGTAGACAGCATATGTACAGTTCATGTTTTTGTATCGATTCAGCCAGTCTTTGTCTTTTGGTTGGAGCATTTAATCCATTTACATTTAAGGTAGTTATCAATATGTATGTTCCTATTACCGTTTTCTTAATTATTTTGGGTTTATTATTGTAAGTCTTTTCTTTCTCTTGTGTTTCCTGCCTAGAGAAGTTCCTGTAGCATTTGTTGTAAAGCTGGTTTGGTGCTGCTGAATTCTCTTAGCTTTTGCTTGTCTGTAAAGGTTTTAATTTCTCCATCAAATCTGAATGAGATCTTTGCTGGGTAGAGTAATCTTGACTGCAGGTTTTTCCCTTTCATCAGTTTAAATATGTCCTGCCACTCCCTTCTGGCTTGCAGAGTTTCTGCTGAATGATCAGCTGTTAACCTTATGGGGATTCCCTTGTATGTTAATTGTTGCTTTTCCCTTGCTGCTTTTAATATTTTTTCTTTGGATTTAATTTTTGATAGTTTCATTAACTTGGCGTGTTTCTCCTTGCGTTTGTCCTGTATGGGACTCTCTGTGCTTCCTGGACTTGATTGCCTATTTCCTTACCCATGTTAGGGAATTTTTCAACTATAATCTCTATAATATTTTCTCAGTCCCTTTCTTTTTCTCTTTTTCTTCTAGGACCCCTATAATTCGAATGTTTGTGCATTTAATGTTGTCCCAGAGGTCTCTGAGACTGTCCTCAATTCTTTCCATTCATTTTTCTTTATTCTGCTCTGTGGTAATTATTTCCACTATTTTATCTTCCAGGTCACTTATCCATTCTCCTGCCTCAGTTATTCTGCTATTGATTCCTTCTAGAGAATTTTCAATTTCATTTATTGTGGTGTTCATCATTGTTTGTTTGCTCTTTAGTTCTTCTTTGTCCTTATTAAACGTTTCTTGTGTTTTCTCCATTCTATTTCCAAGATTTTGGATCATCTTTACTATCATTACTTTGAATTCTTTTTCAGGTAGGCTGCCTATTTCCTCTTCATTTGTTTGGTCTGCTGGGTTTTTACCTCGCTCCTTCGTCTGTTGTGTATTTCTCTGTCTTCTCATTTTGCTTAACTTTCTCTGGGGTCTCCATTTTGTAGGCTGCAGGTTCATAGTTCTCATTGTTTTTGGTGTCTGCTCCCATTGGGTAAGGTTGGTTCAGTGGGTTGTGTATGCTTCTTGGTGGAGGGGACTGGTGCCTGTGTTCTGGTGGATGAGGCTGGATCTTGTCTTTCTGGTGGGCAGGACCACATCCGGTGTTGCGTTTTGGGGTGTCTGTGAACTTATTATGATTTTAAGCAGCCTCTCTGCTAATGGGTGGGGTTGTGTTCCTGTCTTGCTAGTTGTTTGGCATAGGGTGTCCAGCACTGTAGCTTGCTGGTCATCGAGTCGATCTGGGTCTTAGCGTTGAGATGGAGATCTCTGGTAGAGCTTTCCCCATTTGATATTACGTGGAGCCGGGAGGTCTCTGGTGGACCAATGTCCTGAACTCAGCTCTCCCACCTCAGAGGCTCAGGCCTGACACACAGCCAGAGCAGAAAGACCCTGTTAGCCACACTGTTCAGAAGAAAAGGGAGAAAAAGAAAGAAAGAAGGAAAGAAGGAAGGAATGGAAGAAAGAATAAATAAAATAAAATAAAGTTAGTAAAATGGAAAAAAATTATTAAAAATAAAAAAATAAAAGTAATAAAGAAAGAAGAGAGCAACCAAACTAAAAACAAATCCAATAATAACAAGCACTAAAAACTATACTATAAAATAAAAAACAAACAAAAAACGGACAGTCAGAACTCTAGTACAAATGGCAAAAGCAAAGCTATACAGACAAAATCACACAAAGAAGCATACACATACACACTCACAGAAAGAGAAAAAGGAATATATATATATAAAATAAAAAAAGGAAGAGAGCAACCAAGTCAATAAACAAATCTACCAATGATAACAAGCTCTAAATACTAAATAAGATACACATAAAACCAGAAACAAATTAGATACAGAAATGAAATCCCAAGACTACAGTTGCTCCCAAAGTCCACTGCCTCAATTGTGGGATGATTCGTTGTCTATTCAGGTATTCCACAGATACAGGAACATCAAGTTGATTGTGGAGATTTAATCCGCTGCTCCTGAGGCTGCTGGGAGAAACTTCCCTTTCTCTTCTTTGTTTGAACAGCTCCTGGGATTCAGCTTTGGATTGGCCCTGCAGGTCACCTGAGGGCGTCTGTTCCCGCCCAGACAGGATGGTGTTAAAGTAGCAGCTAATTAGGGGGCTCTGGTTCACTCAAGCCGGGGGGAGGGAGGGGTCCAGGATGCGGGGCAAGCCTGCGGTATCAGAAGCCAGCATGACCTTGCAACAGCGAGAGGCATGCCGTGCGTTCTCCTGGGGAAAGTTGTCCCTGGATCATGGGACCCTGGCAGTGGTGGGCTGCACAGGCTCCTGGGAGGGGAGGTATGAATAGTGACATGTGCTTGCACACAGCCTTCTTGGTGGCTGCAGCAGCAGCCTTAATGTCTCATGCCCATCTCTGGGGTCTGCGCTGATAGCTGTGGCTCACACCTGTCTCTGGAGCTCGTTTAGGCGGTGCTCTGAATCCCCTCTCCTAGCGCACCCTGAAACAATGGTCTCTTGCCTCTTAGGCAGGTCCAGACTTTTTCCTGGACTCCCTCCTGGCTAGCTGTGGCGCCCTAGCCCCCTTCAGGCTGTGTTCACGCCACCAACCCCAGTCCTCTCCCTGGGATCTGACCTCTGAAGCCTGAGCCTCAGCTCCCAGCCCCCGCCCGTCCCAGCGGGTGAGCAGACTAGGCTCTCAGGCTGGTGAGTGCTGGTCGGCACCAATACTCTGTGCAGGAATCTCTCCACTTTGCCCTCTGCACCACTGTTGCTGGGCTCTCCTCCATGGCTCTGAAGCTTCCCCCCCACCCACTCCTCATCCCCACCAGTGAAGGGGCTTCCTAGTGTGTGGAAACTTTTCCTCCTTCACAGCTCCCTCCCAGAGATGCAGGTCCCATCCCTATTCTTTTGTCTCTGTTTTTCCTTTTTTCTTTTGCCCTACCCAGGTACGTGGGGAGTTCCTTGCCTTTTGGGAAGTCTGAGGTCTTCTGCCTGTGTTCAGTAGGTGTTCTGTAGGAGTTGCTCCACATGTAGATGTAGTTTTTATGTATTTGTGAGGAGGAAGGTGATCTCCACATCTTACTCCTCTGCCATCTTGAAGGCGCCCCAATATATATTTATTTAAAAAATCTATATATTGGGATATACAGTATGAACTTTTATTTGAAATTTGCTTTTTTTGCACTTAATATCATGAGCAATTTCAGTACCATTAGGTATTGCTCAAAAATGTTATAAGTGGCCACATGGTAGTTAATCCAAATCCCTTCTTTGAGCCTAAATTGGTTGGAATTGGGTTTCAGGTCTTATAACCAAAAGAATCTGCAAAAATATAAATACCAAGGACTTTTACATATGGTTTTGCACTACATGAGGTCAGTGAAAAATCTTGGCTAGTTATGGAAAATGATCTGAAAAAACTCTCTTCTAGAAAATCCTATTTCTATCCCTGAATTTAGTTACAGGAGCAGAGTGCTATAATCCGCGATTATTTTGCATTGGCCCCTTTTAGAATCTAAACTTTGGAGTGAGGGAATCAGCAGATACATTAGGACCCATTAAGAAAGAGCCCACATAATATATTGACATTTGTGCTGGAAAGGATGCTATTTAGGATAGTGTCTGTTTCATTACTCATTGTCTTTATATGGGGACCCTAGTTAGAAATTCCTGTCTTGTCTTGGTATAAGGCAACTTCAGTAGATGACAGGGGCAATAATTTGTTCTGTGAATCCAATGTCTATTTTAATATACTGTACTCATATCTTAAGAGTGAATGAGACAGAAGATGGTGGATATTTCTGTTTGCAACCTCACTTGGCACCACTAGGAGGCAATAGCATGACCACAGTCTATAATCACTTGACACAACAATCACGAAGTTATGCACTAAAAAATTGGGGGAACCACTATTCCAAAATTTGTGCAAAAGTGAGAGTTTATTACTAGTTTTATATTGCATTACTTGAAGTTCTCATAAAATACAATTACACTCTACTAGGAATGGTTGAACTTCTCTTGGAAAATTGTTCTGTTTGTATCTTGTGAATATTATGGGTTACGTAATTGAGCACGTTTCCCCATTTTTGTTGTTAGCTAAAAATCATAGAGATAAATTTGTTTCCCATTTATAGAAAATGCATAATTATAAAATTTAACCTCATTTCTGGTTTGTAATTAACCTCATTCTTGGATTCAGCTTATATCTATGCCTTCTGGTTACCCACTTACTTATAATCTGTTTTATCTTCCTTTGGCTCATGAATATTATAAATTTAAATTCTTATTAGAAAATAATGAAATATAAGAAGATAAGTATATTTTTGTTACCTCTTTTAAGATGATACTTCTGGGTACGCCCCTGCCATTTATTTCCGTTACCTTGTCCAATGACTATCAAGTCTTTTGTTTGTTTCCTTCTCCCCCATTCCTTTCCTTTGGTAAGGGTGTATTCCTCCTCCAATTTCATGTACAATGTTTTAGCCAGCACCTGATTTTGTAAAATACCCCATGGCCTTTTGTTTTGTCTTAATTTGTCTGGTACACATCCTCTTAAAAATTTATTTATTAAGAAATCCATCAATTTCTATTTTTATAAGTATAGTTTAAAATAATTCTTTGCATAATTCTCTTCTGAGCCTTTTTTGTTTAGGGATGCAAACTTTGTCACTCAGTCTTGCATCAATTTTTATTTATTTTATGACTTTGTTTTTAGAATAGTTTGTCTTGAGATGAAGGCTCCACTGTGGCCTCATGAGGATGACATGGCAGGGGTCCCCAGCTCACAGCATGCCAGTCTCACTGCTAAGATCTCAGTGAGACTAACAGTTGGCATTGGAAAGTATTCAGTCTTTTCTTGTTTGGTAATTATAGCTTCCATTTCACCAGGTAGAATCGTTTTACAGCTAAAGATCCACAGCTAACTAGGGAGCATAAGCAGAAAAATAATTATGCTTCTTAACTATTGGTTAGACTTTATCTTTGTCACATGATGTGGTTTTAGATGCTTACTTTTTCCCCCTGTATTTTAATTACCAGTATCCCTTTTTCAAATCTCATCTATGTGATATCATTTATATACATATATGTATATATATATATGTATATATGTGTGTATATATATGTATATATGTATATATATGTGTATATATACATGTATATATATGTGTGTGTATATATATATATATTTAAATATATCTCTATTTACCTTCTCATTTTGATGTTTCCATTTTCTAATGCACTAGTGACTTCAGGATGATTCTTAGCTCATAACAACTTCATTTCTCTGAGAACTGTCCCCACCAGTAAGGAAGGGTCTTTGCAGACAATTTGTATGACTCTGTCCCTTTGCCAAAACACCTGATCTGGATGTCCAGTCATATTTTCTCTCTGTGAGTTAGCCTGTGTGGGTGTCTTGAAATGACATAAAGCTGTGAGAAAGTCATCTTCCACCACCTTCTGTGCTGGGAAAAGGAAGTGAACTCTCAGAAGTAGGGATGGAGAGAAAGCCTGGCTGGTTTTCTTGGTAACTTTCCTGTTTCCAAAGCCTCTGAGGTCTGGCTATCCTTGAGCTTGGTGTGTTACTCAATATCCTCCTAATAACTTTTTCTTCCCTTTCTTAAGGCAGCTTCAATTACTTTCTGGTACAACTAGAAGAACTGTGACAAAGTCATATTATTAAGAAGTGAAGAGCCTCCAATATAGTATTTTGGAAACAGCAAATTCCCTTCTTCATGTTCCATCTTGTTTTTCTCACAAAGTCTACATTAGTATCATCTTCCCTCAGAGACCTATAGGAACATATTGTGCCTTGAGTTCCTTTGGCACATCTGTTACATGTTCCTGTTGTGAATTGTGCTTTTGTCCCAAGTTCACGTGATTTTTCTTACTCTGTCAAGTACTCCTCTAAGCTTTCTTTTTCTCTGTCTCTTGCTGTGCTTCTTGCCCTCATTTAGGTTGGGGTAGTCCACATTCTTTTGGACTCAAGTTCCATCTGCAATGGGCCTGTTGTCCTCTTTGGCTTTGGTCTCCCTCTACATTAATCCCCTTGCATCTTTTCTCCTCACTTCCATTCATTCTCTCTGGGTTTTTGACAGAGCTGCTCCTACTGAGGCAGGTACCTTTGTCTGTTTTCTTCTGCAAGAACAATTTTCTTCCTACACTTTTCTCATGGTAGCTCTTTTTCATCGCTAGACACTTCCCCTTTTCCTTTTATTTATTTTCCTCTTGGAACGTAAAGTTTCTTCTTTATATTCATTGAGCTGTTCCTGGAGTCGTATCTTACTGTGTTCTTATTGGCCCATGCATCTCTTCTGCATTCATTCAGGCTGATATCCCAGCTTACTCAGGCAGTCTGAATATGGCCAGTTCTTAGGAAATTTGTCCGAGTAGGTCCTTTGTAGTTCCAGAGGTTAAAAAGGGGAAGAATGTATTAGTCTGGGTTCTCCAAAGAAACAGAATATATGTATGTATTCCTAATAAAAAATAAGGAATTGGCTCATGTGGTTTTGGAGGCTGAGAAGTCCCAGGATCTGCAGTCAGCAAGCTGTAAATCCAGGAGAGCCAATGGTGTAAACTTCAGTTTTAGTCAAGTCCGAAGGCAGGAGTAGACTGATGTTCCAGTTTGAAGGCAAGTTAGCCAGAGAGAGTCTCACTCAGCAATTTTGTTCTGTTCAGGCCTTCAACAGATTGGATGGGGCCCACCCACATTGGGGAGGGCAATCTGCTTTACACAGTCTGTCTATTCAAATGTTAATCTCATCCAGAAACATCCTCACAGGCACACCCAGAATAATGTTTAACGAGATATCTGGTCACTCTGTGGTCCAGTTAAACTGACACGTAAAACTAGCCATCTCAGAGAGTTAAATAAAATTACCTCAACTGCTCATCCATATCTGGTAGGCATCCAAGACCTGGTGAATCCCTCAGGACTCACCTTCCCTTGGTGTTTTATGGATCTGAGGTCTTGTTCTCAATGAACTCTTTACTTTTTTTTTTTTTTTTAACTTCTCTTCCACGTTGATACAGAGAAAGAATGAACCTTTTTTGTGCAAATTCACATAAGGCATTTGAAGATAGCTAGACCTACAGATGGGATGGGAAACAGAAATTGTATACTATATCAGTGCCATAAATCAAAATTATATAGTCGATAGTTCTATTTTTAAAAAAATACCCAGTCACTCCACCTTCAGAATTTCCTCACTGGGCATCTTTCTCCCACCAGGTGCCTCAGCTGTGTCCTCTTCTTCTTACTCTATCTCCTCCTCTCTGTTCTGAAACCCACAATTCCTGTTTGATTCATTTGGACAGCAGTTTAGTTAATTCTTTGTTGCAGTATAGCCTTCCAAAGTGTAATGTGTAGATTCACTTTTCCTACCCAAAGATAGTTCCCTCCTAAAAAGCTATTAAAATGATAGTTTATTCACTCTGCTTTGTTTATGCAAGTAATCATTCATTCATTAAACTTTAACAAGTACCTATTTAGTGTCCATTAAACATGGTGAAGCAAAAGAAAGGCAAAAATTGTGTCAAATAGTTTTTTAAGTGGTGCTATTAGCTATTATGTGTTATGATTTAGTATCTATTGCATTAAGAAGGAAGATTTAGAATAAGAAGGAAAGAAATGAATTGTCCCATAGCTTTAGGAATTCCCGCTAGCATAAGGGCTAAAAAATAAAACTAAAATATGAATGATAAAAGAAAGAAATCACATTTGTTAAGGCTACTGCTTGAAAAACCACCACCACCAACAACAACCTTTCCATTGCTTAGAGACTTTACATACTAGTAACAGAGACAGATAAGCAAAGAGCAAATTGTAGCACAGTGTGATACAACAGAGGTAAACGTGGGATGGCATGAATGTGCAGTGGTCATCATAGTATATTTTCTAGAAACGGTACCATCTAAACTGAGTTTTAGTTGTTGAGAAGACATAGGCAGGTAATGAAGTATTTGTGTATTCTTGTGTATTGGCAGCTAGAGGCGAGTGGAGGTGGGACATGATGATGAGGAAGAGTCAGCATCTCCACAGGGATGTCATACTGATAGGGCTCAACATATCCTAAATTAAACTCTTATCTTTTTCTCTAGTTCTGCATTTCTTCTACCATTCCCTCCTCAGTAGATGACACCAACACTCACCTAACTGTTCATCCAAAAGTTGGGCAACATCTTAGTACATCCTGTCCCTCAACAAACATATATATCCATCAGTTACCAAGTCTGGCTATTCTGAACAACTTTCAATATCCTAAATATGTCGTGACTCCTTTTATCTCTGAATGTTTATTTCCTCTGTCTGGAACAGGGTTCCTCTCTCACACATCACTCACCTTAGCTTGGCTAACTCATACTCATTTTTTGGTTTCTTTCTATTTTTTAATTGACTTACAGTTGACATACAATATTATATTAGTTTCAGGTGTACAACCTAGTGATTTGAGATTTATATACATTGTGAATTGATCACTATGACAAGTCTAGTAATTGGCTATCACCACAAAAAGTCATTGTAGCATTACTGACTATATTCTCTATGCTGTACATTACATCCTGGTGACATCTATTTATCTATTTTATAACTGTAAGTTGTACCTCTTAAACTCCTTCACCCATTTTGCCTAACCTCCCACCCCCTTCCCCTCTGGTAACCATCAATTTGTTCTCCACATCTATGAGTCACATTCTCTTTTGTTTTGTTTGTTCATTTGTTTCATCTTTTAGATTACACATAAAAGTGAAATCATATGGTACTTGTCTTTCTCTGTCTTATTTTCACTTAGCATAATACCCTCCATATCCATCCATGTTGTTGCAAATGGCAAGATTTCATTCTTTTTTATGGCTGAGTAATATTCCAGTGTGTATGTGTGTGTGTGTGTGTGTGTGTGTGTGTGTGTATGTGCATCAACCATATCTTCTTTAGCCATTCATCTATCAACGGGCACTTAAGTTTTGTCCATAACTTGGCTACTGTGAATAATGCTGCAGTGAACATAGAGGTGCATAAGTCTTTTTTTCCCCAAAAGATCTACTTTTTATTTATTTATTTATTTATATTTATTTTTGGCTGTGTCGGGCCTTAGCTGCAGCATGCAGGATCTTTGTTGAGGCATGCAGGATTGCAGCACACGGGCTCTTTATTGTGGTGCACAGGCTTCTCTCTACTTGTGGTGTGCGGGTTTTCTCTTCCCTAGCTGTGGAGCGCAGGCTCCAGGGCACGTGGGCTCTGTAGTTGTGGTGTGTGGGTTCCAGAGTGCATGGGCTCTGTAGTTTGTGGCACGTGGGCTTTAGTTGAGGCACTTGAGCTCAGTAGTTGTGGCACACAGGCTTAGTTGCCCCACGGCATCTGCAAGTAGTGACAGTTCTACTTCTTTGTAGTTTGGATGGCTTGTATCTCTTTTTCTTCTCTGATTGCCATGGCTAGAACTTCCAATACTATGCTGAATAAAAGTAGTGGGAGTGGACATCCTTGTCTTGTTCCTAATTATGGAGGAAATGCTTTCAGCTTTTCACCATTGAGTGTGATATTAGCTGTGGGTTTGTCATATATGACCTTTATTATGTCGAGGTATGTTTCCTGTATCCAAACTTTGTTGAGAGTTTTAATCATAAATGGATATTGAATTTTGTCAAATGTTTTCTTCTGCATCTATTGAGATAATCATATGATTTTTATTTTTTGTGTTGTTAATGTGATATATCATGTTAATTAATTTGTAGATATTGAGTCATTCTTGCTTGCCTACCTGGAATAAATTCCACTTGATCATAGTTCATGATCCTTTTAATGTATTGTTGAATTTAGTTTGCTAATATTTTGTTGAGGATTTTTGCATTTATGTTCATCGGGGATATTGGCCCATAATTTTTCTTTTTTTTTTTTTTGAGTGTTTTTATCTGGTATTGGTGTCAGGGTAATGTTGGCCTTGTAGAATGAGTTTGGAAGCATTCTTTCCTCTTCAATTTTTTGGAATAGTTTGTGAAAGATAAGTATTAAGTCTTCTCTAAATGTTTGGTAAAATTCACATGTAAAACCATCTTGTCTTAATGTTTTGTTTGTTGGGAGTTTTTTGATTACTGAATCAGTTTCATTACTAGTGATCTGTTCAGCTTTTCTATTTCTTCCTGTTTCAGTATTGGAAGATTGTATGTTTTTAGGAATTTATCCATTTCTTCTAGGTTGTTGAACTTGTTGGCATATAATTGTTGTGATGCATTTTGATCCTCTGTATTTCTGTGGTATTGGTTATAACTTCTTTTCATTTCTGATTGTATTTATTTGGAGCCTCTCTTTTTTCTCAATGAGGCTGTTTAAAGGTTTATCAATTTTGTTTATCTTTTCAAACAACCAGTTCTTACTTTCATTGATCTTTTCTGGTTTTATTTTTATTTATTTACTTTTTTAGTGTCTATTTCATTGATTTCTGCTCTGATCTTTATTATTCCTTCTTTCTACTAATTTTGGGCTTTGCTTGTTCGTCTTTTTACAGTTCTTTTGGGTGTAAGGTTAGATTATGTATTTGAGATTTTTGTTTGTTTCTTGAGGTAGTCCTGTATTGCTATAAACATCCCTCTTAGAATTTCTTTTGCTGCATACCATAGATTTTGGAACATTTTGTTTCCATTTTAATTTGTCTCAAGGTATTTTATGACTTGCTCTTTTATTTCTTTGTTGACCCTTTGGCTGTTTAGTAGCATGTTGTTAAGCCTCCATGTGTTTGTGGTTTTTGCAGTTTTCTTCTTGCGCTTGATTTCTAGTCTCATACCATCGTGGTGGAAGAGATGGTTGATATGATCTCAATATTTTTAATGAATTGAGACTTGTTTTGTAGCATAATATGTAACCTATCCTGGATAAAATATTCCATGTGCAGTCAAAAATAATGTGTATTTTGCTGTTTTGGCGTGGAAGGTTTTGTGTATATTTATTAAATCCATTGAATCAAATGTTTCATTTAAGGCCAATGTTTTCTTTCTTTCTTTTTTTAAAATATTTATTTATTTGGCTGCACCGAGTCTTAGTTGTGGCACGCAGGACCTTTTTTAGTTGCGGCATGCAGGATCGTGTGATCTCTTAGCTTCAGCATGTAGGATCTAGTTCCCTGACCAGGGATCGAACCTGGGTCCCCTGCATTGGGAGCGCAGAGTCTTAGCCACTGGACCACCAGGGAAGTCCCAAGGCCAATGTTTTCTTAGTGATTTTTATCTGGATGATCTGTTCATTGATGTAAGTGGGGTTAAAGTCCCCTACTATTATTGTATTCTTGTCAGTATCTCTATGTTTATTAATATTTTCTTAAGTATTGAGGTGCTCCTAGGTTGATGCGTAGATATTTACAGGTGTTATATCTTATTGTTGGATTGATTCCTTTATCATTATGTAATGCACTTATATATGTGTTTTGTTATAGTGTTTGTTTTAAAGTCAACTTTGTCTGATGTTAATTATTGCTACTCCAGCCTTTTTTTTTTAATTTTAATTTTCATGGAATATCTTTTCCATTATTTCACTTTCAGTCTTGTGTGTGTCATTAGGTCTGAAGTGAATCTCAGAGCAGGAGCCACTTTGGAGGGGTGCCAGTGCCAGCCAGGGCTGCCCACTGGGTGGAGGAGGGTGGGAGCCGCTTTGGAGGGGCTGGCTGGGTTGAGTTGGTTATTTCTCAGGGGAACACAAGGTGTCCAGTGTTAGCTAATTTGATGGAGAATGACAGAAATGGCACCTGCCAGTGCAGGACCAGCTAGCTGAAAGAAGAGTTAAAAAAAAAAAAATGTCACCTGCTAGTGCTTCTGTCTCTGGAAGAAGTTCTACCAGATCACTGTCCTTCTACCACACACCCTAAAATTAGTCAGTAAATTTTCTTGCATGGCCCAGGTGCTTGTATGGCTCAGCTGCAGCCTCTGCATTGGGACTTAGAATGAGTGAGTTTGTGCAAGAGTCCTTCAAGAGTGCAGTCTCAGTTTCCCACAGCCCTCTGGCTCTCCTGGATGTAAGCCCCACTGGTTTTCAAAGCCAGACATTATGGGGGCTCATCTTCCTGGTGCAGGCCCCCCAAGTTGGGGAGCCTGACATGAGGCTTGGACCCCTCATACCTCAGGGGGGACCTCCATGGTTGTGATATCCCTTCTGCTTGTGAATTGCTACAACAAGGGTATGGGTTCTGAATAGACCATGTCTCTGTCCCTCCCACCTGTCTTGATGTGGCCTTTTCTTTATATCCTTAGTTTTAAAAATCTGTTCTGCTGTTCTTCAGGTCATTTGCAGAGATAGATGTTGTAGTTTTGATGTGTTTGTGGGGAGAGGTGAGCTCAGGATCTCCATACTCCACCATCTTGATCTGGATCCTGTCCCTCCTCTTGGCCTCCTCATACTCATTCTTTTTCTTCTTTTATTTTATTGAAGTATAATTGATTTACAATGTTGTATTAATTTCTGAAGTGATTCCATTATACATATGTATATATTCTTTCTCCTATTCTTTTCTATTATGGTTTATTACAGGATATTGAAAGTAGTTTCTTGTGCTATACAGTAGGACCTTGTTGTTCATCCATTCCACACATAACAGCTTGCATCTGTCAATCCCAAACTCCCAATCCATCCCTCCTCCACCCCCTCCCCCTTGGAAAGCACAATTCTGTTCTCTATATCTGTGAGTCTGTTTCTGTTTCATAGATAAATTCATTTGTGTCATATTTTAGATTCCACATATAAGTGGTCTCATATGGTATTTCTCTTTCTCTGGCTTACTTCACTTAGTATGATAATCTGTAGGTCTATCCATGTTGCTGTACATGGCATTATTTCATTCTGTTTCATGGCTGAGTTGTATTCCTGTGTATACATGTACCACCTCTTCTTTATCCATTCCTCTGTCGATGGACATTTAGGTTGTTTCCATGTCTTGGCTATTGTGAATAGTGCTGCTATGAACATAGGGGTGCATTTAACTTTTCGAATTAGAGTTTTGTCTGGATATACGCCCAAGAGTGGGGTTGCTAGATCACATGGTAGCTCCATTTTTAGTTTTTTTAGGAACCTCCATACTGTTTTCCATAGTGACTGTACCAACTTACATTCCCACCAACAGTGTAGGAGGGTTCCCTTTTCTCCACACCCTCTTCAGCATTTGTTATTTGTAGACTTTTTAATGGTGGTACCTCATTGTAGTTTTGATTTGCATCTCTCTAATAATTAGTGCTTATACTCATTCTTAAAGTTTCAGCTTAGACTTCACTTGTACAGGAAGCCTTGCATGATAACCTATATCCAGATCAGATGTTCTTCCTGTGGCTTTGCCAGCAAAGCATTTATGTCATTCTATTGTAATTGCCTGTTGTAATTGTCTATTGTAATTTCTGTCTCCTTCATTAGTTTGTAAGTTCCACAAAGGAAGAAATATTGTCTTTTTTAACTGCAACTTCTTTTACAGCGACTAGCACAATGGTCGGCACAAGGAAGGTATTCAGTAGGCATTTGTAAAATGAATGAGTAAATGAAAGATTGAAATTTCACAGGTAGAAAATTCCAATGACAGTAAAAGCCATGGTGTGTTTATGGTTCTGTGTGGCAGAATAGAGGTGGAGTTGAAAGTCACCAGAATGGAGAAGGCCAAAGACTTGTCTACCTCGTAGGTGTCTGGAGGGATTGAAGTTGTTCAGGATGATAGAGGAGTCATGAGGCAGATAGAAAGATCATGAGCCACAGGCAAGGTCTTTAGTGAACATAGTGAGTAGACCATGAGGGTCAACAGATCGGAGATGAGAAAGGGTAAATGGTGCAATAGCTGGAATCTAAGAGTGTCAAGGAAAGAAGGAATTTTGTACAAACATGAAGGAATATTTTTACACCAGAAACATTTTTCCTGTCTGTACAAAGCTCTCAGATTTTCTTCAAGCCCCAGCTCTAGCATATATTTACTGTCCTTAATAAAGCTTTAATATTGGACCCCTAAGATGAAAGTATGTGGCGAATATTTTCCACTGTTGCCTTTCAGTTTTTTGTTTCCAAGTTCAGACTTCAAGTCTGCCACTCCTTTTATTGAGACTGCCGGTCCATCATAATGCCTTTGAAAACAATCACAATGCCTCCTACAGCAATTGTTTCCTCCCTGGAGAGAAAAAAACATGTTTTTAATCTTAGCTTTCAAAGTATGCTCTCTCACTGGCTCATTCTTTTTCTTTTAATACTCTTCAAAATCCAATTTTTCTAATGCTTTGTGGCTCACACTGAATCACTTATTTCCAGAGATTTGAATTGCTGCAAGCGGGTCTCTTGGGTCCATCCTAGTGAAATCAATAATAGGCATTTCTACCATGTAACAACGTGCCAGGCAGTGTTTTGTATCCCTTTTTATTTAGATCATCCCAGTGAATCTTTATATAATGGTGTCCTTCTCTGCAAGAGGTTTCCCTTTTTTTTTTTTTGCCTTCTTTCTCAACTCCTGTAGCTGGTAGGAAAGGCATGATGGAGAAATCAGTGATGTTAGTTTCTTTCTTTCCCATCTTTCTCACATTCACCTCTCCTTTTCTACTCTTACTTCTCCCCTTCCAATTCTTCAGTTGTATCTTGCTGGCCACTTTTAAGAGGCTGACACAGAGGCACCTGAGAGACTCTCTCACTCTCAATGAGACAGTCTCACTCTGAAGGACTCACAGGGCAGACCTTTGATCTCTGGTCCCATGGAAGAGGCTCCTCCCACCTTGACTCTGCCCCCTCCTCACCCCAGGGTTCTGCATGGTTTGAACAGACCCCCACTCCCTGTCACCACTGCCCTCCACTCTCTCATTTCTTGTTCTTCACTTAGGTCTACTGCAATATCCCCAGCAGTTACTCACCCTACTGAAGGACATACATTTCCACTCCATGAGACCACAACTTGATTTGGATAATTGAATTTCATCAGATATTGAAGGAAAGAAGGCCTTTGAAATGATCTCTATGAAGCCATTTTAACTGATTTGAGGCCTCCTAGCAGAGTATAATAAATAAAATGGTGCCATTTAAATTAGTGACATGTGAATATCATATGATATTGATAGAATTTGGTCCTCATTATTTCAGAAGGTTGTCTTCTTTGACCTAGAAGGCAGCTTTAGTAGGAAGCATGAGAAAGGAGAGAGAAATTAAATCAGCCTGGTAACCAGTGTGTGACAGATGTCGTTGATAGATCATGCTTCTGAGTAGAATTTCTTCTCACAAAACCAAACAGGAACCGTGGCAATATAAATGTTGGCCTGTGGCCTGCTTTCTCTTCTTGGTGTTGTAAAAAGGCTGAAGTTGAAAAGAAAAAAACAGAAGTCTGGGGTTTTCTTTAAGCTGATAGTTTTTCTGTCAATACTAGGATACCCTGATAACTACTCCTTGACTTTCCAACTTCTGCCTTTCTAGGTTATTAGAGGAGACCACACAGCCTTTCTCAACTGTATTTCCCTCTTAGAAATTCCTTTAAAAGAAATACTGATTTAGAGCCCTAGGCCTTTGTTTGCTGCTGGTTCTGATGCTTCTCTCCAATATGAGAAGCAGGCAGAGGAAAGGTCAGAAGGACAACTCTTCCAGTTCAAGATGAATTGCCGTAGAGCATACAGCAAACCCATGCCCACTACCAACTCCAGGGTGAAGATGTGGGCCTTCAGAGGCTGCTTGTGTTCCTACAGTGGGATGGGAGCCAGGGCAGATATCTCTGTGCTTTCTTTGTGCTTTTTATAGTCCATTAGGTAGGTGGAGAATCTACTGCTACACCATTTTAGAAATGAAGTGGAAGCAAAGCATGGCTATGTGTCTGGCTAGAGGACATCAGAAACACATCAGAGATGTAACTGAGCCTAGGCCCCAGGTCTTCTGACAACCAACCTGGCTTCTTGCTGTTGGTATAAGTTGCCTCTCCCAAGCCTCCATTCTTGGTCAGAAGTCCTATTATTCTGAACGAAAAGAAGAAGCTACATTAAAAAAAATTCTAAGCATGTTGTTTGTTCTCCAGTCACTGAGCTGAAGCGTTTATCTAATCTGTACACACAGAGCTTTGACTTCCTTGTGTTTTGCTAGAATCACATTCCAGGGCTTTGTGGTCGATATTATGCAATGCCATTTTGCTGGTTTGTGCTCTGCCAATTTTTTGGAGCAAGCTTAAATATGCAAATATTTAATACTTGATAATAGATTATCCATTTTAGTCATGCTCAATTATTTATTTTTTATGCATGGCCCCCATTACTTGGACAGAGCTTAGTAACAGCCCATCTCACATCTAACAAGAAGACACAGGCAAGGACATAATTCTGATGCAGGTCAACTGCTCTTATGAGCATCAAGCTGCATGAGGAAAAATCACATTTGAGGCAAGGCCAACTATTTCTAGGGAAAATGCCAGCTGTTATTGCCTGTCTGTTATTCCCTCAGAGGCCATTTCATGGGACAGGAGGAGCAGTGACACTTAGAGGCAGTAGGACATTACTTGAAGTTATGGGTTGAAGGTGAATGGAAAAGAAACCTGTTTGGTCACTTCCACTGATTCCTAAACTGCAGCATTTCCCCATTTGGGCCACTTCTAGCTTTAGGGATAATAAAAAGGGACCTGGAGGGAAAGCAATGAAGTAGAAATGTGCTGGGGTGTTTTATCCTTCTCAGAAGAAAGTAAGTGAAAACAATGCTACTGAATGGAAATAGAAAGGCTGGCTGTCTTTAACACGTTCATTTTTCCACGTGTCATGACCTTATTGACACGGGACATTTGCATGTTTAAAGGGACTTCACTCTGCCCCTCAGACTTGGATAACTGTTACTCATCATATAGATATCATTTTAAATGTTATTTCTCCCAAGAAGTCTTCCCTGAATACTTCACCTCCATCCTCAACCCCAAAATATGTTATGCACCGCCCAAGTATCGTCTGGTAGAATAAGGTACATTACTTATCAGACCACTTATTTCACTTAATGGGATTACTTGTTTAATTGTATGAAGGTGAAGATCACGGCTATGCTGCTTACTGATGCACAGCCAGCACCTAACTCAATGCTTGGGAGATGGTAGCCACTTAACAAATATTTGTTGAATAAAATAATAAATGAATGAATGAATAACTGATAAGAAGTTGTGATGGGGGTTCAGGCTTTGCTTTGGTATTTAAAGTCCTATTGAAGCTCAGAAAAGCTCACCTAACTCTGTGGCAATGTCTGTTTCTAATTGTGAAAGACAGCAATATCTTTTCTACTGTGTAGTTGTGGCTAATTGATTGATGAGTTTTGTGAATACAGTGGACAGTGGTGGCTAAAGTATTTGTCCAACAAAATTTCCCTTAATCCTTCTTCTGCTAACCTGCTCTGTCCCTCTTCTCCTCCACTTGCCCCATAACCACCAGAGGAGTGGGAACAGAACCCAGGACTAACCAGCTATGACTTTTCACCAGGATTGAAGTTGGAAGAAAGCATATTTTTTTCCTAATGGGTTATCGCATCAGAGGATTTGGGTCTGAGACCACTGGTAGCCATCTCGTCTACTGTCTCACAGAGAGTCTATAGGTGAAGCCAGTCAGGAAGCCAAGTAGAAATTCAGATAGAGCCTAAGATCCTGATTCCTGCACATCTTTCTTCGCTGCCATGACCTTCCTCTGCACACAGTTTCATTAGGAAGCCAATAAAATACTTTTTCTTTCAGTCAATATGAGTTTGATTTCTGTATCTTGCAACTGAATGAGATCTGCCTAATGTATTGTTTAAAGTACATTTATTTTTGGGACAGAGGGAGTCAGCTGAAGTCAGCAGAAAAGGCTGCCACAACCATAGTTTCCATGTTTAAATGGGCTTCTGACTTTTAAAACTCAGTGTCCTGATAAGTAAAGAAATTGTTACCTAAGGCCAGATTTAGGGGTCATGTTCTGACAACATTTCTGGTATTGGCGACTAAGTACAAGAATCAGATCAGAAATAAATTGGGATTTTAATTGTGAATGTGTTAATCTCAGCTAGCCTATACAATATCCCTAATGACGTAGCCCAAGATCAGAATTGCTGTCAAAAATTCAGGGATGAGAAACCCAGGATGCAGAAAAGCTGATGGTTCTTCTAAGGCTGCAGGGGTGGTAGAGGTAAAACTTGGACTTGAATCTAGTCTTTCTTCTTGGTAACATATGAGACTTTGTAGAGAAGGCTGTCCATTGGGATAAGAAACATCATAGAGCATTGGTAAACTGGTGGAGTCTAGGCCACAAACTCAATTGTGACCATATTTTAATAATTTACAAAACAAACTAGAAAGCCAAATCTGTATCACTAGTCAAATTGTGCTAGTAGGGGGAAAAAAAAAACCCAAAAACTGAAAACTGCCATTTGGAATTTCTTATGTGCTATTCACCAAATCCCAGCCACAGAGGGATAGAAAAATATCACTTTTGAACAACATGCATTTTCCCTGTTTTAAGTAAAATCCAATACATCATAGGCCCAATGACATTTTAAGAGTTTCAAGTCTGTAGTGGCTGTCATGACATGAATCATTCAGAGGGAGGCCACCGTCCTGAGCAGTGACTCAGAGTAAATAGCTTGAAGAGAGAAAAACATATTTTCTCTCTACTTGGAGCCATTATTCAAATGAAATGAACCTACCCACGTCATGACTACCTTCCAGAACTGGATGGCTTCTATCGTGTCTGCAACAGAAACCTATTCTTAAGGTGAGTTCATCAAATGAAGAGTGGGGACCTCTCAAGGTCAGTCCCTTATCCATCACTAATGAAAACTATGACCCCAGGCAGGTCTTTTCAATTTTCCTTGCCTCAGTTTCTTCATTTGTAAAATGAAAGAGTTAGACCACATAGGCTTAGAGTTCGTTCTGCTTCTAAGAATTGTTGATTTCTGGTCCTCTTACTCCAGTACTGGTGATGTTATTGCTTCCAGGTATTTTCTTACCCATTGAGAAAAGCTAATGCGTGGAGTAAGGGACACCTCAGAGCACAGCAGGTGCTGAGGAGTTGTTCCTGGTTCAACTACCACTGTGGCCAAGAGAGGTAGAAGATACAGAGTTATCACTTGGGTAGTAAATACTTTAATTTGCACGAGGATGTTTCTGTACCTTAGAGGGAGTCACTAGGTTCTTACTTACCTAGTGTCTTACCAGGAAACCTCCTTTGTCATGGCAAAGGAAAGCACAGTAGCCAGTAGTTCCATTGCACTTTTGTGTGCTTTGCTATTATGATTCCTGGATTTCGACGTTGCCCCTTACCTCAAGATGAGGAGAAATGGGGAAGGCAGAGAGGATAGAACTGTTTTATCTGTGGCAGGAATGTGGTGGAGCAGTCACCTGTCTGAGGGATAGGGTTGGTTTCTAACTGCTAGTTGGATGATAAGTTGGATGATAGCAGAGAATTTTTCTTTAGATTCAGGCACTCATTACCTGTCCTTCCAGGTGTGCTTAAAGCATCGTTTTGCTTAGGCCAATGCAGCTCCTTGATGGAAGCTTTCATTTATTAATGGATAACTTTTTCCTTAGGGTCAAATTTTTCTGGCAGTGGGGGTTCTATTTCAAATGCCCACTTTTTCAACCAGTAACATTCAAATGCTTTAAAGATTTAAATTATTCTATCAGGTGTATACTCATAATACTAATTCTCTTATAACCTAATTAAACCCATTGAATTTGAAGAGTCATACAATTCTTGCCAATACACAATTCAAGCCATTGTTTCATAATAACTTGTTTAAAACTGCAGGGCCCAGGAGCGCAGTGGCCTCCTGAAACCATCCCAGTATTTCCTGTCAGGGACATGCTTGTCCTCACAGGGGATTTATCAGGGTTGCCCAGCACAGACAGTTTGGGATGCTTTCAGTGGTCCTAGGATGGGATGCTTTCAGTGGTCCTCGGATAGGATGCAGCAAATGCTAATAGAATCATGGTTTGTACAATATCTGGCAGGGGGGAGAGTCAGGAGTGGGCATAGTGGCTTCTAGTGCTGTATTTCTAAAAAAAAAAATTGTGGTAAAGTATACATAACAACCTTTACCATTTGAACCATTTTTAAGTGTACAACTTGGTGGCATTAAATACTTCACAAAATTATGTAACTATCACCAGTGTCCATTTCCAGAACTCTCTAATCATCCCATACGGACACTCTGTACCCATTAAACAATATCTCTATTCCCTCCTCTCCCAGGCCCTAGTACCCTCTATTCTACTTTCTGTTTCTCTGAATTTGCCTATTTTAATTATCACATATAAGTGGAATCATGCAATATTTGTCCTTTTGTGTCTGGCTTATTTCACTTAGTATGTTCTCAAGGTTCAGCCATGTCATAGTATGTATCAGAATTTCATTTCTTTTTATGGCTAAATAATAATCCATTATATGATATGCTACAGTTTGTTTATCCATTCATCTGTTGATGGACAGTTGGGTCGTTGCCTTTTTCTGTTGTGAATAATGTTGCTATAAACACTGGTGTACAAGTATCTTTTAAGTCCTTGCTTTCAATTCTTCTGGGTATATATCCAGAAGTGGAATTTCTGGATCATACAGTCATTCTATGTTTAACTTTTTGAGGGACTATAAAACTATTTTCCATGAAGTTTGCACCATTTTATATTACCGTCAGATGTGCATGAGGGTTCCAATTTTTCCACATCCTTGCCAACGCTTGTTATTTTCTGGGTTTTTTTGTTTTTGATACTAGCCATTCTAATTGTATGAAGTGGTATCTCATTGTGGTAGTGCTGTATATTCAATAGAGCAAAGGGAAGCAAGGAATAAGAAGAGTACTTTTGCTTGGAAATTTAGCCATTGACTATATCCCAGAAGAGGCAAGTTCTGCATTGCAGTTATGAGGTCCATCTAAAGCAAGTTACTTGGAGAGTTCTCAAGATGGCAGAGTGGGAAGATCCTGAGCTCACTTCCTCTCACAGGCACGCCAGACTTACAACTATTTACAGAGAAACTATTGATGAGAAATACTGGAAGTTACCAGAAAAGACCTTCTACAACTGAAGCTATAAACAAGGAACCACAACAAGACAGGCTGGAGTGGCAGAGCCACAGTATAGTCAAGGTCCATACCCCTAGGTGGGCAACCCACAAATGGGAGAATAACTACAATTGCAGAAGTTCTCCCCAAGGAGCGAGGGGTCTGAGCCCCATGCCATGCTCCCCAGCCTGGGGTTCCTGCACCAGCCGGCAGAGCTCCCAGAACGTTTGGCTTTGGTGGCCAATGAGGCTTACTTTTGGGAGGCCCAGAGAGCTGTGGGAAATAGAGACTCCACTCTTAAATGGCTCACAAAATATCACATGCTCTGGGACCCAGGGCAGAAGCAGTGATTTGAAAGTAGCCTGGGTCAGACCCACCTACCGATCTTGAGCATCTCCCAGAGAGGCAGGAGGAAAGTGGGACTCACCCTGGAGACATAGACACTGGTGTCAGCCCTTTTTGAGTGCTCTTCTAACAGGAGGACACTGGTGCTAACAACCACCATTTTGGAATCCTCCCTCTAGCTTATTAGCCTCAGGACCCAGACCCACCCCTACCCACCAGGCTGTAGGCACCAGTACTGGGACACCTCAGTCCAAGCAACAATCAATGTTTGCAGGTGACATCATACTATACATAGAAAATCCTAAAGATGCTACCAAAAACTACTAGAGCTCATCAATAACTACTAGAGCTCATCAATGAATTCAGTTAAGTTGCAGGATATAAAATTAATATACAGAAGTCCATTGTATCTCTTTACACTAATAATGAACTACCAGAAAGAGAAATTAAGGAAACAATCCCATTTATAATCACATCGAAAAGAATAAAATGCCTACGAATAAATCTAACTAAGGAGGTAAAAGACCTGTACTTGGAAAACTATAAAACTATAAGACACTGATGAAAGAAATTGAAGTGACACAAACAGATGGAGAGATATACTGTGTTCATGGATTGGAAGAATTAATATTTTTAAAATGACCATACTACCCAAGGCAGTCTACAGATTCAATGCAGTATCTATCAAAATACCAATGGCATTTTTCACAGAACTAGAACAAATAATTTTAAAATTTGTATGGAAACACGACAGACTCTGAATAGCCAAAACAGTCTTGAGAAAGAAGAACAGAGCCAGAGGTATCATGTTCCCAGACTTCAGAGTATACTAAAAAAAAACCTATAGTAATCAAAACCCTATGGTACTGGCACAAAAATAGACACATAGATCAGTGGAATAGAATAGAAGGCCCAGAAATAAGCCAATGCAATTGTGACAAAGGAGGCAAGAATATACAATGGAGAAAAGACAGTCTCTTCAATCAGTGATGTTGGAAAAACTGGACAGCTACATGTAAAAGAATGAAATTAGAACAATTTCTTATACCATATATAAAAATAAACTCAAAATGGAGTAAATACTTACATTTTAGACTGGAAACCATAAAAATCCTAGAGTAAAATATAGGCAGAACACTCTGACATAAGTCACAGCAGTAATTTTTTGGAACTGCCTCCTAAGGCAAGGAAACAAAAGCAAAAGTAAACAAATGGGACCTAATTAAACGTAAAAGCTTTTGCACAGCAAAGGAAACCATGGACAAAATGAAAAGACAACCTACTGAATGGGAGAAAATACTTGCAAATGACATAACAGTTTAGGGGTTAATATGCAAAATATATAAAAAGCTCATATAACTCAATATGAAAAGTAGAAACAATCTGATTAAAAAATGGGTTGAAGACCTGAATAGACATTTTTCCAAAGAAGACATACAGATGGCCAATATGCACATGAAAAGGTTCTCAGCATCGCCAATTATCAGAGAAATGCAAATCAAAACCACAATGAGATATGCACCTCACACCTGCAGAATGACTGTCATCAAAAAGACCACAAATAACAAATGTTGGTGAGGATGTGAAGAAAAAGGAACCCTTGTACACTGGGAAAGAAATTTGGTGCAGCCATTACAGAAAACAGCATGGAGGTTCCTCAAAAAACTAAAAATAGAACTACCCTATGATCCAGCAATTCCACTCCTAGGTGTATACCCAAAGAAAATAAAAACAATAATTCAGAAAGATACATGCATCCCAATGTTCATAGCAGTGTTATTTACAATAGCCAAGATATGGAAGCAACCTAAGTACCCATCAACAGATAACTGGATAAAGAAGATGTGTATACATATGCAGTGGAATACTACATGGCCATAAAAAGTGAAATTTTGCCATTTGCAACAACATGGATGGACCTGGAGGGTATTATGCTTGGTGAAATAAGTCAGACAGAGAAAGACAAATACTGGATGTTATCATTTCATATGTGGAATCTAAAAAATAAAGCAAATGGATGAATATATCAAAACAGAAACAGACTCACAGAGAACAAACTAGTGGTTACCAGTGGAGAGAAAGAAGTGGGGACGAACAAGGTAGTGGTAGAGGATTAAGCGGTACAAACTATTATGTATAATATAAATAAGCTACAAGGATATACTGTACAGCACAGGGAATATAGCCAATATTTTAGACTATTATCTATAAAAACTTTGAATCACTATGTTGTATACCTGAAACTATTATATTGTGAATCAACTATACTGCAATTAAAAAATAAAAATAGTTAAGAAAAATAAAGTTACTTAATCGCTGACCCACTTTTCTTCCCCAGTACCTGTGATCATGAAGCTCAAAGTAAATAAATCACCTAGGAAATGCCGCCTGCACCAGCCTAAGTTCAGAGCACATGCTGAATGGTGGGCCATGTTTCTTGCTGATTTATTTGCCTTTGATGGTTTATAGATATGGCACAATTTGGTTACGACCAAAGTATAATAGACTACATTTTTTGAAAAGATAAACATTACAGTTCCTAACTAAAACCTGTTACTTAAAACACATTCCATTCAAAATACTGGCCACTTTACTTTTTGAAACTATGAGTTTCTCAAGCTAATATTTTAGATGAAGGGCCTGTGGGATTTAGCCACTGCTGTTCTATGGGGATAATAGTCACTTCATACAGGAGTCTATCAGGAATAATATAGAATTATTTGTCATTTTTATTGACCTTCAGTCAGCTTTTGGTTGTGAACAAAAAAATTGATTAAATCAATTCAAAATACCTCTCTCTCTCTCTCCCCGCCCCCCCAATGCTCACCTACTGATGCTTATAAAGAATCTGAAAATAATATTCCACAAGACTCCAAGTGAGTAGGGGTGCCCCTTAATCAAATAGGCAAGCTTTTCCAGTGAGACAAAGCATGGCTATGTCCTGACTTCCCTTCATTTTAATTAGTTTCTTATCATCTGATAACACACTGGGATGAACATTCTTTTATGTAAGGCTGCTGTGTTTTCAATATTGTGATCTAGGAGAGATCTTAGTAGACAACCTAACATGCCATCTAATTATTACAGAAGAGAAAAACTACAGATTGTGTATCCTAAAAGGAAAACTATTCTACAGAGAATTACTTTTTAATTAATTCATATTTAATAATTTCACATAGCAAGTCACCTCAGTGCTCTTGGTCCATGTTTCTCATGTAAGAAATAGCAGGAAATAACATTCCTCAAAATTAGGCATTCCATGAATGACATTTTAAAATGGTGGAGCAGTCATTTGGCTATGGAATATTCTGGCTTAAGCAATATTGGCCATTCTATTTAGAGCCTTCTGGAATGTAGATTGCTTTTTAGTCTGTGAGGTTAAGGTAGAGGGATGCAGATAGATGAATACAAACTCAACTTTCTTCCCACATATTGCCTGAATCCCCTGGCAGAATGGAGGTGAGATGTATATCCTTGTTAGACTTCTCAAATTTCACAAAAGAATGTCAACTGATCCTCTAACTCAGCTGCAAGTTTAAAGTGCCCAAGCCAGGTAATTGTCAAGGATTACAAATCTGAATTCTCTTGAGCTCTATTCAAACACTTAGTCAAGAGAAAAATATTTGTAGAGAAGCTTGTAGGATAGACAATCTATTAAGTCCTCCAAATGAGTGCTTCTCAATTTCTCTTTAACAAGGGAGATAATAAAATTAGTATTTATTAAAAACAACGTTGCTCTTTGACACCTGGTACAGCACTTGCACTGACCAGTCGGGATGGATGTTGGCTGTAAAGGACTATACTATACGGGCTGTGTCTTTGAAGATGGAGTTTGTTTGCGTATTGTGAAGTCATGTGGAGCCCCTCACCCACCATTTCCACATGATAATAATTTTACTTCTAGTGTCTATTGTCAAGTAGAGAATGAGAAAACAAGCCTCCACGAATTCTGTACCAAATTTAAGTATATTTTACAATCATAATAATATCTATACATATTTGAACATTGTTCATATATCAGTGAGTGAGACAATTATTTATGGCATAAATATATGGGCACTACCTTTGCAAAAACTTTAAGTTTCCCCAGGAATTTGCTGTGCAGAAGCTAGAAGTCACAGAGTAACTTAAGTAAATTATGCTGTGCGATCACCAGATGAAAAACAAAAACATCTCTTGGAGGGGGCTGAGGGCCTGGTTTGTTATGTCACACAATGCCAGACCCCTTCAGTGAAATTTTTCACTTTATTTATGAAAAACTATTGCTTTTCTTCTTGGCAAATAGTTTGATTTTATCTTTGGGAAGCAGAATCATATGATGGACAAAAAAATTGAACCGTTAGAAAATCTGGAGGCAAATGTGCCACTTTCCTATAACTGGCCAATAGTGCTTCATGAAAGGTATTTTATATCAGCCTCATTTCATTACTTATTGTATTCCCGTGCTTTATCGTCATCATCTATCTCTAATTTCTTATCTTGACATATATGTCTTTGAAAGATAACGTAAATCTTTTTCGGAATATAGCTGGATATCAATAAACAAGTGGCTGCTGTCTATAGGGTGGCAAGTCGACACAAGCAAAAGGACAGAGGTATGTATTTGTTGATTCCTTGTGTAAGCTCTCTGGCCATTTGAATATTATGTCAAGATTTCTCTGCAAATCCTGTAAGCCCCTGCTTCCCTTACAAGGTGGATAGGGGCGGTATAGCTGGGAAGATCAGTGGAGTGAGAGGAAATTCTGGGCTTTAATTGTTAGCTTTGGTGTCAACTAACAGTATTACCTTGATCAGGGCTTTGGGGCATTTGTTCTTTTAAAAGTCAAGTGTTGATCAGTTCAGAAATCAGAGCTCAGTGCTTTCAGGGGTCCAAGGAACTCTGTAAGACAAAGGCAGAGGTGGGTACTTCGGGGAATGGAGAGCCCCTGCCCCACCTGAGGCATACCAACCTTTTCAATACTCTGTGCCAGCTGAGCAGTGGGGGTCAGATTTGCCCAGAGGCTGTCAGGTGTTTTGTTTTTCTTTGTATAACCCCTGGTCCCAGTGATCCTGCAGGGTCCCGCGGTTCTGTCATTCCGTGGTGATAATTCCATTGTTAGCACAGACCATCTCTTTAAGGCTAGGCAAGTGTGAAGAACGAAGTGACAGCCAGAGTGGGGATCGCAGGCAGGGAGACAGGAGAAACCTTTTAAGAATTCATTGACAGCCTCCGGCACCAGGGCAGAGCTGCCGCTGCTTGGGGAATGGCAGGCAGCAGCTCACAGACCTACCTGACTGGCTGCTGGGAGGGGCGGGCTGTCCTCGCTGAGCTTGACTTTGGACTGACCGTGAACCTCAGAAGCAGAATCACAAATAGTGACAGGCGGTAATAAATAACTCTTGCCCAGCTTCCCTTTCTTCCCTCCCCTAGACCCTTAGGCGTTCAGCCTACTTTCTGCTCCTTTTAACAGCTTTCTCATTATATTCTACCCATCACTCAAGTGCAGTTCAATTGCCAGTTTCTCCTCGAAGCCCTCCTGTCTGTGCAGTTGGAATTCTCTGTGCTCTGTGTTTGGTTTGGATTTCACTGGGTGCAGACTGCATTCTACCAGGCACTGGTATTATTATACATAGTCTGTTTTCCCCTGCTGGAACGTAAACTGCTTGGGAGGAGGGATCACTTTCTCCCTGCTTTTCTGTCTCCCTCTCGGTGCCTAGAACAGTGTCTTGTCAATCAGGTGTTCAGGAAATAAGGTAAAAAAGCCTAGGCTCTGTGTCCAGAAACACAGACTCAGTCTGGGCTGCTGGACTCATTAGCTATGTGACTTTGGATGAATTAGCAACCTCTCCAAATTTCAGAGTTTATTATTAGTTATTTGTTTTTAGGATTATATGATAAACTCGCACACAGTTCTCAGCATAATAATACCTGTTGCCTGGATCAATATTTGTTAAATGTTAAGAACTATGTTGCTTCATGTTGCATTCTACGCCCGCTGTAGCCAGTCCCTTTCTTCATTATCTGAAAAATGAGTTTATGCGTGTTGATGAAAAATGGGGCTTTGTGAATGATGGCTTTATGATGGACCAGAAATGTACTGACAAAAATTGGAAAACAAGGATTTGGCACCTTAGATTTCGAGGAATAGGGAGAAAAGGTGACTGACTGCTATTGGAAAGCAGAAATTGCAAACTAATTATGAAGAGAAGGCCTGAGGTAAACAGAGTAAACTTAATTAAGATGAGCAGTTGGACGGGCTGTCCAGAATGACAAGTGTTTTTCCAAAAAAAAAAAAAAAAAAGAGGAAAGAGTCAGAAGAAAAAATGAGGTAAAAAGTGAGAAAAATTCAAAGAGGAAATCTCCCTGTGGAATCTGTCCTAGGACTAGGGTGCATAGCTGCGGTGGAGAGGGACCAGGAATTCCTATGTATGG
The DNA here is from genome assembly GCF_009873245.2 of Balaenoptera musculus. Lineage (NCBI taxonomy): Eukaryota > Metazoa > Chordata > Mammalia > Artiodactyla > Balaenopteridae > Balaenoptera > Balaenoptera musculus. The sequence continues at coordinate 36,830,403 of NC_045800.1, read as the reverse complement.
ATACCTGAGGGTTGAGCAACCCACTTAGCGGCCTAAAGCTGTGCCTGGGACAGGAGACTCACACCAGATCTCACCAGAAAGGACCAGGCATCCTCAAAGCTCAGGGAAGAGGGGTCCTATCTTCTCTGGGAGTGAAATAGCCTCAAACTGAAAAGTCCTGCTCACCTGTAAAAACATGCTAAGCACAAGTTGGTGACAGCTATGGACTAGTAATCGCCCTCTTTCCCTAGAGCCAGGAATTTCAAAATTCCTTATAATTTTGCAAGTTGATCTTCATTTCTAAAGCACCTGTGAAATGAGTGAACTAAGGTTGCAATAATGGAAGGATTTGGGAGTGGATGAACTTTCATATGAAGCCAAATAATTAGAGGTTGCTGGCTGAGCATGGAATTAAACGATCATATTTCATTACTTCTAAGATACATATATTATCACATTTTAATATCTCCAAAATTATGATATGTGTTAGACAATGGTGTCTTATTATCATGCTGGCCAGGCAGCAGTCAAGATGTGGCTTGTTAAAATCTGCATACACATAAACTCAAAAGTGCCAGCATCAAAACTTGCATAATGGGTGCATGTGTCTTTTTGAATTAGGGTTTTTTTCAGGGTATATGCCCAGTAGTGGGATTGTTGGGTCATATGGGAGTTCTATTTTTAGTTTTTTAAGGAACCTCCATACTGTTCTCCATAGTGGCTGCATCAATTTACATTCCCACTAACAGTGCAAGAGGGTTCCCTTTTCAACATACCGGTATATTAATGGACATATGTGGAATCTAGAAAAATGGTACAGATGAACCTGTTTACAGGGCAGGAATAGAGACACAGATGTAGAGAATGGACATGTGGACACGGTGGAGAGAGGAGGGTGGGATGAATTGGGAGATTGGGATTGATATATGTGCCCTGCCATGTGTAAAACAGATAGCTAGTGGGAACCTGCTGTATAGCACAGGGAGCTCAGCTTGGTGGTTTGTGGTGACCTAGATGAGTGGGGTGGGGGAGTGAAGGAGGTCCAAGAGGGAGGGAATATATGTATACATATAGCTGATTCACTTTGTTGTACAGCAGAAACTAACAACATTGTAAAGCAACTATATCCCAATTAAAAAAACCAAAAAACTTGCAAAATAGGTCAGCACCTTGGGAGAAAATCTGGAGACAAATGTGAATAACTGTTTTAAGAAATGTGAACTCGCCATGACATTGATGGCACAGGGGGTGGAAAAGAACATGAGTGGCTCTTACACAGAAAGTGCTTAGGAAGAATCAGGCTTGCATTGTGAAGAAATCTCAAAAAGAGTTTTTATTTCACTTATATTTTTCAATTTATGTGGGTAGAAGATAAAAATGCCTAAATCAGTTTCTATCAGCTAAGACTCAACAAGAGGCTATTTACACATGCGGTAGGGAAACACAGGGGTAGTGGAATAGTACTGTGACCTGGGAATGGTAACAGCAAAGCCTTTGCCACCACTGGGCAAAGGGCTGGGGTGCAAACTAGAGGCCAGAGTGAGAGAGTTGTGAGACAGGGCTTAGGAGGAGGGGTACAAGCAGCACAAGTGACCCTGCAGGGAGAGAGTTGGGGGAATAAACATCCGCACCTCTCTCTCCCTCATTCTCTGATCTCTTGCAGGGGCTCCCCATTGGTCAAACCCAGTTGGAAGTCGGAGGTAAGAGGATCCATTTACGTAACCTACCAATTTTCAAGCTTTTTGGTCTCAGAACTCCATTACACTCTTAAAAATTATTGAGAACTTCTGTTTATGTAGCTTATATCCATTGATACTTACCATATTAGAAATGAAAGCTAAGAAACTAAAAAAAATTATTAATTCAATTAAAAAATAATAAACCCATTGTATGTTAATATAAGAAACATTTCAATGAAAAACAGCTCCTTGTTTCAAAAACTAGTGAGTATGTGGCATTGTTTTACATTTTGGAGAAATGCTAATGTTTGGCTTCATGGAGGACAGCTGGATTTTCATATTGATTTCTGCATTCAAAATGTGGTGACATATTATTTTGATTGAAGTGTATGAAGAAGGTATAGCCTCATACCTACATGCAGTTAGAAAAGGGGTCTTTTAAGTATCTTTTCCAAAAATCATGTATAGTCTACTTTAATAATGCACCAAAGCTCAGCAAGTAGTTTCTTAAAGGTTAGTGAAATGTGGAATCTGAAATTATAACAATGAACTTTTTGTATTTGGTTACATTAAAATCCATTGGTCTGTATTGCACTTTGAATGTACCTTTTACCCATGCATGATTTTGTAGTTTTATGCCTTCGTCCTTGGTTGTTTGGAAAATATTGGTTTAGTGAATTAGGCAGATCTACTACATATTGACACATTTGAATATACAATATCAAAAAAAAATAACATTTGTTAACACCACCACCAATCTCATCTGAAAAATCTCTAAACTTTGGGAAATTGTCAATCTCACTGTGGCAGATATGTTTCAAAAATTCTAATATTTGCTTAAAAGCTCAAGTTTTATCATTGGCAACAAATATGTCTTTCTCAAAATGACAGACTCACTTGTGTTATTTTCAAGAAAATACCTGCCAAAAGCCAATTCTGAATAACTACAGTTTATCTGGTAGTCTTATTTCCAAATGGTGTTCCATGAGAAAAGCAGATATTCAGCCTGCAGTTGAAACAATCCTGTCGATGCTTTGGTATATCGCAGAAGTATGTTTTATGCATACTCCCATTTCATTACATGGAATATTAAAAAGACATGGACGCAAAAGATGTGAGACTGAATGAAATTAATACTGTTTTTTTGCTGTTTTGTCATGGGCATTCTTAAATGAAACTGGCATTTCTTAAAAAATTGGGATAGTGAAGAACACAGTGACTACCAGCCGGTTGGTGCCACTGCCTTGATTCCTGCTAAGGCTCCAGAAGTTTTATCCACCTTTGCTTTTTGCACCATCAATTCAAATTGAAAAAGGCAAGTACTGTCTTAGTTTTCTTATAAAAATCTTTCTGACCTGTGTACCTCCTGAAAAAGTCTTGAGGAAACCCAGGGGTTTGGGGACTATACTGTGAGAACTGCTGAGGTAGCCTATCCAGATCAGTCCCCTGGGTCAGAAGGCAGCATGGAGAAAGGTGAGGAGTAGATTTTGGAGTGGTGGTGGGCAACAGGAAGATATACAAAATAAAGCCTTAATCAGCACTCTGCTTTAGTATAAAATAAAAAACAAAGCTCAATTATAAGACTACTTAATCTTTGGTTCTTAAGAGCTTGCAGTTTAGAAGGGATAAGTCAAGAGTACAGGTAACAACAGAAACTCAACAGTGGATGGGATCAAGATGGCAGAGTAGGAGGATGTGGACCTTACCTCACCCCAACAAACACATCAAAAATCAATCCACAAGTGGTACAATTTTCACAGAAAATCAGCTGGAAGCTGGCAGAAGATCTCTTATACAACCAAAGCTGCAAGAAAGACAACCCCCACCCCGCCATGTATCCAGGTAGGCAAAAAAAAAAAAGGCTTCAGGATGGGACTGACATCCCTAGGAGGGATGTGTGAAGGAGGGAGTGTCCCCACAGGCAGGCCTTCATCCTGGGAAGCCTCCCTGTAGCCTGGGACAGATAGAGGGGTTGTAGGAGCCTGGACTCTGTCCACGAGGAGTGCCTGTGTACTAGCTTGCTAGCAATCAGGGTACAGAGAGACCAGCGCTGATGGCTGCCACCTAGCCCAAAACATGAGCCCTGTGGGGCTGCTAATACGCACAGCACCTACGTGCTGAAAATTGGGCAGACAAACCCTGTGGTCAGGGCTGAACCTTAGAGCCCATTGTCAAGGTGCCTAGAACAGGGCACGGCTCCTGAGGTGGCAGACTTTGTTAGCATGCACATGGCTGGGGCAGGGCTGACATCTGAGCCCATTATCAGCACTCACAGACTTGGGGCAGAGGGGAGATCCGAGGGTGGGTCCAGCACCTGTGGACTTTGTTGGCATGTACACCAGGTAGTCGACAGCATCACAGATTTGCACAAGTCCAGTGGAAAGCCCCTGGAGAGGAGTATGCAGGGGTTCCTTTCCTGGTGGGAACACTCTGGTTCCACCTACCTCACACTGCAGCTTGGAGACGGATCTGGGGCAGACAGGTCCTGGGAAAGCCCTAATAAGAGAGGCAGCTCAGGTCTCAGGCAACAGCAAAACTGCCTTGATTCCTGCAGGCGCCATGCCCCAGGCTCTGGTGCCAGCCCAGAACTAGGTCTGGAATGAACACAGTAGAGAAAGGAATATGACCTTGGGCTGCTTCTGGGCAGAACTGTGGATACCTGCACAGGTGCTGCACAGGTTCACTGTGACCACATGGGCATCACTTGCTTCAGCACTAACCTCCTTGGGGACAGAACACACACTTAAGCACACACTTAAGGGACCCTTATTGAACCTGACTCTCAGGGCTTCTACTTCAACAACTGGAGCACAGACCCTGCCAGGGCTGTGACAGTCATGGAACAAAGAGGAGGCCCCGCCCAGTATCCATTGCAGGCTCTAGACACCACAACATCAATCACATCCCCGATCAAGGGGATAACAGCCATCATACTCTGAGGAAAGATGTGGCAGCATCCATACCAAAAACAGCCCTTGCATAAAAATATTGGACTAACACAGTCTATACAGGGACACTCCCACATAATAACAACACTTTAAGACCACAGTAGATAACTTTCTCTGTTTCTATGAATTTAGGAAGAATAGTTAAATGAAACAGCAGAGAAACTACTTCCAATTAAAAGAACAAGAGAAATACCCCAAAAGAATAATGAAAATGACCTTGCCAGTCTACTAGACCCTGAGTTCAGAAAGGAAGTAATAAAATGTTAAGGGAATTAAGAATTATTGATAGAAATTCAGATCAGTGTAACAAGGAACTAGAAACTATCTTTCTAGGAACCAATCAAAATTAGACAACTCAATTACTGAGATAAAAGCCAATCTAGAAGCAATGAATAGCAGACTAAATAACAGAGAAGAATGAATAAGTGATCTGGAAGATAGGATAATGGAAAGCACCCAATCAGAACAACAGAAAGACAAATGGAAAAAAAAGAAAGCAACATACAAGATTAATGAGATAATATAAAGCGTGCCAACTTCTGCATAATAGATGTTCCAGAAGGAGATGAGAGAGAGAAAGAAAGGGATTAAAAATGGATTTGAAGAAAACAGATATCGAGGTACAGCAAACACAGAGGGTCCCAAACAGACCCACACTGAGACATACTATATATATATATATATATATATATATATATATAATTTTATTTTTTTTGATGTGGACCATTTTTAAACTCTTTATTGAATTTCTTACAGTATTGCTTCTGTTTGATGTTTTGGTTTTTTTTGGCTGCAAGGCATGTGGAATCTTAGCTCCCCGACCAGGGATCGAACCTGCACTGGAAGGCGAAGTCTTGACCACTGGACGGCCAGGGAAGTCCCGTGACAAATTATATTTAAAAGACAAAAGTTAAATATTCTAAAGGCAGTAAGAGAAAACAAAGAGTCAATTACAAGGGAATTCCCATAAGGCTATCAGCTGATCTCTCTGCAGAAATTTTTCAGGGCAGAAGGGAGTTGCACGATATATTCAAAGTCCTGAAAAGGAAAAACCTGCAACCTAAGATACTCTACCCAGCAAGATTATCATTTAGAATAGAAGGAGAGAGAAAGAATTTCTCAGACAAGCAAAAACTAAAAGATTACAGCAGTACTAAACCTAACCTAAAAGAAATATTCTATTTCTTCTCTAAATAGAAAAGAAGTAAGAATCTATAGGAAAGGAAAAATCACAATAGGAAAGGCAAATAGATAAAAAAGATTGAGTATCAAATAAGTCAGTACAAAGATTAAAAGCCAATAAATTTTTTTTGTAAAAGTGATTGTAACCACAATTAACAGCAGAAGGTAAACATGAAGATGTAAAATAGGACATCAAAATCACAAAATGTGGGGGAAGGGAGTAAAGAAAATGTAGATCTTTTAGATATATGACCATCAGTCTAAAGAAATAGATATAGTTATGGGTTAATATACATGAAAACCAGGGTAACCACAAATCAAAAACATACAGTAGAGTCACAAAGAACAAAAAAAGGGAATTCAAGCATAATACAAAAGAAAACTATCAAACCATGAAAGGAAAAACAAAAAGAACAAATGAAGAAAGAACTATAAAATCAACTGGACAACAAGGTTTGGCAATAAATACATGCATATCAATAATTACCTTCAATGTTAATGGACTAAGTGCTCTGATCAAAACACGAGTGGCAGATTGGATTAAAAAAACAAGAATATACAGTATGCTGCCTACAAGAAACTCACTTTAGGGTGAAAGACACACATATATTGAAAGTGAGAGGATGGAAAAAGATATTTCATGCCAAAGAAAATGACAAAAAAGCAGGGGTAGCAATACTCATATCAGACAAAACAGACTTTAAAACAAAGGCCATAAAGAAAGAAAAAGAAGGACACTATGTAATGATAAAGGGATCAATACAAGAGGATGATATTACACCCAATATAGGAACACCTAAATATATAAAACAAATATTAACAGACATAAAGGGAGAAATTGAAATTGATAAGAATACAATAACAGTTGGGAATTTTAACACCCCACTGATATCAACAGACAGATCTTCCAGACATAAAGCAAGAGATCCTAAATGACACAATAGAACAGTGAGACTTAGTTGATATCTAAAGGACACTACATTCAAAAAAGCCAGAATACACATTCTTTTCAAGTGTGCATGGAACATTCTCTAGAATTGCCACATACTAGGACACAAAATAAGCCTCAACAAATTTAAGAGGATAGAAATTATTTCAAGCATTTTTTCCTAACCACAATGGCATCAAACTAGAAATCAACCACACACACGAAAAAAAAAATCACATGGAGACTAAACAACATGCTACTAAAATATTAATGGGTCAATGATGGACTCGAAAGAGGAAATCAGAAAATACCTCGAGACAAATGACAATGAAAACACAACTTTACAAAATCTATGGAATGCAGCAAAACCACTTCTAAAAGGGAAGTTCATAGCAATACAGGCCTTCCTCAAGAACGAAGAAAAATAAACAACCTAACCTACCACCTGAAAGAAAAAGAAGAACAAACAAAACCCCAAGTCAGCAGAAGGAAGGAAATAATAAAGATCAGAGAGGAAATAAATAAACTAGAGATCAGAAAACAATAGAAAAGATAGATAAAACCAAGAGCTAGTTTTTTGAAAAGATAAAGAAAATCAACAAACCTCTAGCCAGACTCACCAAGAAGAAAAGAGAGAGGAACCAAATAAAGAAAATAAGAAATAAAAGAAGAGGAATAACGACCTATACTGCAGATACAAAAAAATCATAAAAGAATACTATAAACAGCTATATGTCAACAATTTGGACAGCTTAGAAGTAATGGACAAGTTTCTAGAAACATACAACCTGCCAAAATTGAGTCAAGAAGAAATAGATAATTGGAACAGACCAGTCACTAGATGTGAAATAGAATCTGTAATAAAAAAAAACTCCCTGCAAACAAAAGTCCAGGACTGGATGGCTTCACTGGGGAATTCTACCAAATATACAAAGAACTTATACCAATCCTTCTCAAACTATTCCAAAAGACTGAAGAGGAGAGAACACTCCCAAATTCATTCTATGAAGCCACCATCACCCTGATACCAAAACCAGAAGATACTACAAAAAAAAAAGAAAATTAGAGGCCAATATCTTTGATGAATACAGATGCAAAAAACCTCAACAAAATATTAGCAAACTGAATCCAACAATACGTGAGAAGGATCATATACCATGATCAAATTGGATTCATTCCAGTGTTGCAAGGATGGTTCTACATACCCAGATCTATCAACATGATACACCACATTAACAAAAGACAAAAAACATATGATCATTCTCAGTAGACACAGAAAAAAAAACAGTAAAATTCAACATCCATTCATGATAAAAACTCTTAACAATATGGGTATAGAGGGAATATATCTCAACATAATAAAACCTATTTATGCCAAACCCACAGCCAATATAATACTCAATGGTGAAAAGCTGAAAGCCTTCCCACTAAAATCTAGAACACGACAAGGATGCCCACTCTCACCACTTCTATTCAACATAGTATTGGAAGTCCTAGTCACAGCAATCAGACAAGAAAAAGAAATAAAAGGTATCCAAATTGGAAGGGAAGAGGTAAAACTGTCACTGTTTGAAGATGACATGATACTCTATATAGAGAACCCTAGAGACTCCACACAAAATCTATTAGAACTAGTAAATAAATTCAGTAAGGTAGCAGGATACAAGATTAATATACAGATATATGTTGCATTTCTTTATACTAACAAACAAATATCAGAAAGTTAAAAAAAATCCCATTTAAAACTGTCAAAAATAATAAAATACCTAGGAACAATCTTAACCAAATCTTAACCAAGGAGGTGAAAGACCCATACACTGAAAACTCTAAAATATTGATAAAGGAAATTGACTATGATTCTAAGAAATGAAAATAAATCCCATGCTCTTGAATTTTTAAAATGACCATACTACTCAAAGCAATGTACAGATTTACTGTGATCTCTTATCAAAATACCCATGCCATTTTTCACAGGATTAGGACAAATAATCCTAAAATTTATATGAAATCACAAAAGACCCAAAATTGCCAGAGCAATCCTGAGGGAAAAAATAAAGCTGGAGGCGTAACCCTCACAGACTGCAGACAATACTACAAAGCTACAGTAATCAAAACAGTGTGGTATTAGCACAAAAACAGACATATAAATCAATGAAACAGAATTAAGAGCCCAGGAATAAAGCCATACACCTATGGTTAATTAATCTATGACAAAGGAGACAAGAATATACAGTGGAGAAAAGACAGTCTCTTCAGCAAATGGTGTTGGGGAAGCTGGATAGCTGCATGTAAATCAATAAAATTAGAACACTCCCTCAAATCATATACAAAAATAAACTCAAAATGGTTTAAAGACCTAAATATAAAACGTGGCACCATAAAACTCCTAGAAGAGAACACAGGCAAAACCACCTCTGACATAAATCATAGCAATATTTTATTAGATCAGTCTCCCATGGCAAAAGAATTAAAAGCAAAAATAAACAAATGGCAACTAATCAAACTTAAAAGCTTTTGCATCAAAGGAACCCATCAATAAAACAAAAAGACCTATGAAATGGGAGAAAATATTTGCAAAGGATGAGACCAACAAGGGATTAATTTCCAAAATATACTAACAGCTCTTACAACTCAATATCAAAAAAAAAAAAAAAAACAACAACCCAACCCAATTAAAAAAATGGGTAGAACAGGGGTGGGGGACAGAGAGGGATGGACTGGGAGTTTGGGGTTGGTAGAGGCAAACTATTATATTTAGAATGGATAAACAAGGTCCTACTGTATAGCACAGGGAACTATATAAAGTCTCCTGGGATAAACAGTAATGAAAAATAATATAAAAAAATGTCTATGTGTACAACTGAGTCACATTGCTGTACAGCAGAGATTGGCACAACATTGTAAATCAACTCTACTTTAATAAGAAAATAGGCAGAAGACCTAAATAGACATCTCTTGAAAGAAGACATAGAGATGGCCAACAGGCACATGAAAAGATGCTCAACATCAATAATTATTAGAGAAATGCAAATCAAAACCACAATGAGGTATCACTTCCCACTGGTCAGCATGGCCATCGTCAAAACATCTACAAATAATAAACCCTGGAGAGAGTGTGGAGAAAAGGGAACCCTCCCACACTGCTGGTGGGAATGTAAATTGGTGCAGCCACTATGGAAAATGGTCTAGCAATCCTACTCCTGGGCATATATCTGGAAAAGATGAAAACTCTAATTTGAAAAGATACATGCACCCCAATATTCATAGCAGCAGTATTCATAATTGCTAAGACATGGAAACAACCCAACTGCCCATCAACAGACAATTGGTTTAAGAAGATGTGGTATATATTCACACAATTGAATATTACTCAGGCATGAAAAAGAATGTAATACTGCCACTGGCAGCAACATGGATGGACCTAGAAAATTCTATGCTTAGTGAAATGTCAGAGAAAGACAAACATCATAAATCACTTACATGTGGAATCTAAAAAATAATACAAATGAATCTATATACAAAACAGAAACAGACTCACAGACATAGAAAACAAATTTATGGTTACCAAAGGGGAAAGGGTTTGGGGAGGGAGAAATTAGGAGTATGGGATTAACAGATACAGACTATTACACATGAAACAGATAAGCAACAAGGATTTACTGTATAGTACAGGGGACTATATTCAATATCATATAATAACCTATAATGGAAAATAATCTGAAAAAAAAAACTGAATCACTTTGCTGTATAACTGAAACTAACACAATATTGTAAATCAACTATATTCAGTTAAAATAAAACTCAAAAAGTATAGCTTAGCGTAATTGTAGCTCTTCTTTTTCTTTAGTGGTATATAAAATAGAATACATCTTTGAACTGATTCTTTAAGTCTTACATTCTATGATGTATGATAAGTAGAGAGAATCAAACGAATCACATGTTGGAGTGACCTGATGCATCTCTGTCCATGCTAAGGTGTAAGTGCCACTGGGACCAGACCCGTCAGTCTTTGGGACAGATTTCCTGCTCCCTATGTGGAACACTATGCATACTTATTTTAGAAACACTTGGTTTTCTAGCCTTCCATTGTTTATGAATCTCCTTTCTGAGAGATACATTTTATCTTCTAAACTTATGAATGTACAAATGAATGGGTGAATGAATAAATATGAATGGCCTAGAAGTCACTGTGCCTCCTTCAAGGGACTTCACCTATCCACTCTGGTGGGATGATTTTGTACCTATCATCGCACCAGAGATGATAATTTCTCGGGTGTCCAACTTCCTTTCACGCTTGGATAGGAAGGATCATTTTACTGTCACCCTGTATTCCTTGCTCGCTATACGTATGGACTTAATAAAGAAATGAGGCAGACGGATACACTATACTGCCTTCAGTCACTCTTCCATGAATGCCCAGCCTTGGCTGAAGAGGAAGGTAATGTTATCTGCAAACTGCAATCACTTGAGTTTACATTTGCAAGGGAAATGGTAACCTAGGAACAATCCCTTACTTCGAGGGGATTAGCACTTCAGCTGATTTTGGACTCTCTTATTTGTTTCTATAAATTTTTAACAGCTTGAAATGGCATTAAACTCTGCAGAGAGCACAGTATAATGCCACTAATCCTGTTGATCTTACATTGCTTTACAGAGGCAAGAACAGCAATAAATCCTTTTATGTGTAAATCAGGAGAGATGTTAGCCATTTCTCTGCAAGGACATACTTTATTACTAGAGTTGGCTGATATAAGTTAGAACTCAAGTATTAAATTTGAAATGTCTTTTTTTCTTCCCTTTGCTAGTCCACTGATTCTCTTCCTTCTCTCATTTCCCCTTCCCCAAATAATTGAACCTTTCCTATATCTATCTATCCATCCATCCATCCATCTGTCTATGCATCAACTTGCAAAATCTCTGTGTCTGACCATCCTGCCATTTTAGGACACATTTCTGTAAAGCATTGTGACAGATGCTTTCTGAGGGAACACAGTAAGACCTGGTTTCTAAGATCTTGCTGTCTAGTGGGAGGGATAAGTCAAGTGCACAGGTAACAGAAACTTAAGGTTGGATTTGATAGGATATTGGTTAAGGGCAAGGGGTCGGCAGATAGTCTATGCTTGTCTCTATCATTTCCTACCTGTACATCCCCAGGCAAATCCTTTGACGTATCTGAACCTCAGGTTCCTCATCTACAATGTCAACCACATACGATTGTTGTGATGATTAAATAAAGCATAAGTATTTAGCACAATGCTATTTATTGCCCTAAATAATATTAAATATAATTTGTGCTCAGAGATATATAAGCAATAACCAAACTGGCCCCTAAATTATTAATAGTACATTTACCTAACCACCAATAAAATGTATCAAATTTGGTTTTCGTTGTGTATACCTTTCAGAAATAAAGCTAGCCAAGAGGCCCTGAGCTGTCACCAGCATTATACATATAGTAAAGTTGTTTCTTACACAGATGATATGGCTATGCCTAAGAAAAGATGCTCCCTGAATTATCTTTCTTATGGTAGACATATGTTGTGGGAAACCACCTGCACTGTTTCAACTAATCCCTACTCTTACAAGCAATTATATCCAAATGTGTTACCTTCCCAGAGCTGGATTTATCCAGACCAAAGATTGTCATGTCCAACATAGATCATCATATTTGCTGTGCTTGGTCCTGTACAAACCAATCCCACTGCCTTCAGCCAGTTGCAGGTTTGGCTGACCCCTGTGCTTGGTTTCTGCCCATCTCATCTTATACTAGTTTGAATCCCATCAGTTTCTACTCTTGAAGCACCTCCCCCACCCCACCCCATTCCAACACAGGCCGCACTGATTCATATAGGTTCTGGGGAAAGAAAGGACCACAGTCTCCAGAACTTCAGAGGACCAGAGGAGACCAATCTAGTTCAAGACATTGGCAGTCTGGAGTTCCCACTGGAAGAGAGGAACAATGGGGGAAAAGGTAAAGGGCCTAGAATCAGAACCTCAGAGTGACTTCTGGCCCCAGTTCTGATTTACTCTGTCATACTGAACAGATCACTGAGACTTTGGGGGCCTCAGTTGACCCATCTACATAGTAAATGTATTGTGCTAAATAATCTCAGCTTATTGCATTCACCAGTTCATCCATTTAATATTTATAAAGTGCCCAATTCTGCACTGTGCAGAAGACACATTTCTATAAGGGCTCCACTCGTACACACCATGGCTCAGAATGTTATATGAGCCACAAATAAAGATACAAAATGTGAGGGGTTGAGCTGTTCTGTTGTGGGTCTTTAAGCTACTTCTCAGTTCTAACCATTAGGCCAGACCTATCCTTTATCTCTTCAAGTTCACTAAAATGCCATGGAGCATCATCTCTCTGGGGCTCTGTTGTCTCCTCTGGAAAATGAAGCAAATGAATTTAACAGCTATTTCCAAGAATTTTTTTTGAGAGGGGAGGTGAAGAGGGGAAAATCCATGGGAATATATAATTCAGTGGTCACATAACTTTATCACATTTGTCTCCGAACCTCATTGTGAATTGGCCAGTGAAGATATCCTTATATTATTTTGATACAGCAGGAAACTGAGGCTCATAGAAGCTGAAGCACTTACTGGAGGAAAAATCAGGGTGAGGGCGCTCAGTATCGTACTGTAAATATAATGCACAGAGAAGTTACGGCTAGGTTAATTCTCCAAACCCAAAACTCACTTTTGCCATCAATATTTTCTTCTCCTGATCTATAACACATCCAGGGGAGGGGATAATGTACGGTGACACCAGTTTCTTGGTTAATAATCTTCATCTGAGTTGAGGTTTGTGTGTTTAGGATGAGCTAAGCCAGACGATGTTTCCTCCTGCCAATAGGTGGCAGGGGAGGCAAATTTGTCTGAGAGTGGAAATAAAATCTGAAAGGAGGGAGCTTGGGTTGGGATCTCCTGTTTGGTCACCCTACGTTTAGCAAGCACCCACACTGCAAAGCCCACTTCAAAGCAGTAAAGACTTGAAAAAGACAGGGTCTCTACATCTTTTGGAGTTCCTGGTTAGCAGATCCATTACAAAAACAAACAAAACAAACAAAACACCTTTCCCCTTTTCTAACAGGAAACATTATGCAAATAGTTTCAACTAGAGTAAAAGACACAAAGAACAAAATGCAACATTGTTAAAGAAACTCCACATTTCTTACCCTCTCTAGATTTGATGCATTCCTTAGTCTTAACTCTATAGACAACTACTCTGAAATTAAGGACACCAGACTTTACTAATAATGAACCCTAGACGATCAAACAAAACAAAACATACATCAACAATAAACCCCCCAAACTTCAGCTCAAACCGAGGGCCCTCAGCCTTCTCTGAAAGAAAGAAATGCCCTTTTCTTTTACCATCAACAGACACTGCCTAAAGAACTCTAATATTTTCTCTAGAACAAGCTGTCTTTCTTCCATTCCTTTGAATGACCAAAGGAAACCCACTGAAACTATGATTTAAAGCTTACATAAAGAAGACACCACTTGTGAAGGATATTCTGAATTTGTCCAATTACATACTGAATTAAGTAAAAGGCAAGGAATGGAGGTTGAAAATACCAACAAACCCTTATTTATGGTCTAAAGCTCAGCAAAATCAATGTCTCCTTGGTTAAGGTCTTCCTGTCTTTTAAATTTATTCCTCCTCTCCTCTGGGCTCTCATAGTACCTTCTACCATCACATACACTTATCCTAGGCTCTTTTAACTAATTTTAAAAAAATCTGTATATTTGGCTCACCAAACTGAGATCTTGGAGGTTGTGACCATAAAATCAGTCCTCTTGTTTCTACAGTGCCAAATACAGTAATCATTAATTATCTGTTGAAGAAATGAATTTATAACTAGACAAATAGGTGAGAAGGAAGGACCTGGGATGTTTTCTAAACTGCATCACCATTTTCAGAGGAAGGTTGAGGTGACCATGGAAAAACTGAGACACGACAGAAAGTTTGGTGACATAGCCTTTGTGACACATTAGCTGTAACACATTTCAGAGCCATATCTTAATTCATATATGACTCTGTCACATATTAGCAAATAATTTAACATCTCTGAGCTTGTTTACTCATGTAAAATGGGAAACATAATGCTTCAAAGAACTGTTATCAGCTTAAGTAGCTAATAAGCAGGTTTAAGTTATACATTTTAACATAACACACATATAAAGGATGGTGACTACTACTGTTATCTCTGCAACAAACCATTTTCTCTTTGAAATGATATTTGATATCTTTAGAGTCAGCAAAATAACTAGCAAATTAAAAGTAATTTATTCTTTTTGTTGTATCACCTGACTTTTCTCCCAAAGAAGTAAAGGCAATTTTGCAGGTAAAAAATGGTTGATGCACTGAAGGAAAAAATGTACTTGCATTTGTGATTTATTTGTACTATTTTCTCTTATGAACAATTTAGAAATGAAAAGGACTTATTTTATGTGGTGTTGATTTTTATGCTGAATTTTAAAAGCGTTTTTGTAAAGACACTGAATTGTGTTATCTATTTGATAGATCTTAGATGCTTTTTTTCTGGAAGACTTATAAATTAAAATTTAATTTGGTGGAATATAATTAAAACTATGACTTTAAGTTGAAATTGAGGTCTGTGAAAGTTTGAAAATAGAGAACCCTTTTGGCAAAGAGAAAATGCTTGAAATACGTTTGTGGTTCAGCAAGCTGCTTATAGAATGATTCAAGAACTGTTGCTGGAAAATCAGAGGACTGACAATCCTGTTAAATTGGCTGTGTTACCAATGGTTGTACAGTCTCCTCCTTCCAGCTCAGTCCTGGGTCATGGTACCTGCATCCGTAGCTGTTGGGTCAGAATGCATATGAGGAACAAATGTCTCATCAAACAGTAGAACCTATGCATTCCAGGGCCAGACACCAGATCCTACCATAATTAAAAGACCATAGAACAATAGTAGGAAGTGACACTATCTCCACATGCTGAATTCACCTCAATTCCTTAAAGTTAGTTTTTTCTTGAGGACATGCAGCTTGCAAAGTCCATGCTTTAAAAATGTACTGTAATTTTATCACCCCCACCTCCTGTCTTAAGCTCTGTCCAGAAGGATTTATTCTTATTTATGTCTGTGGAATGAGATTTTCTTTTCTAGTGCTTGGGAGCTTTCCATGGTGTCCTGTGGATGCTTCAAAATGAAGCCTTCTCTTTTTTAATCCTTTCCTTTTCTTAGACAGAATTGCCTGTTGTAATTTCTTCTTTCTTGTTAAAAAAAAATCAAAAGAAAAGAATAAAAAGCAGCAGAAGGAATCTAGTTCGAGACTTCAGCCCAGGTGTTCTAGAAGACAATTCCTATAATTAGTTGTTAAAAGTGGCATTGACATCATTTTCCCCACAGATTGAAACTGACTTTTCCTCTCAACATTTCCTTCTGGGGCTAGGGAAATTAACCAATTAATTGATTTTAATGAAATAAGTGTTTAAAACACGTTCAACTACTGGCCTCAAAGAGAAACAAAAGTGTTTTCAAGCATCTCTCTCCTGAACCAAAATTTTGCATAATCTACATGGTGCAGTGTGTGAGTGCTGGTGTTCAAATACTAAATCATTCAAGATCTGTTCTCAGTATACATTTTTCTCATTGAGAAATCTCACACATGATTTAGCATAAATTGTAGCCTATTGTAATGATCATCCATAAGTGAAATACTCTCATTTGTGTTAAACTGTTGTTAACTGATTGGGGATATCTGAAAAAGATCATGTGATAGCCATGTGTAACTACTCAGGAAAAAGAAAGAGGTTTCCAAGGAAATGAACCTTACTCTCTACTGCTGTGGTGAGCTTTGGAATGTCCAAGATCCCTTCAGTCATTATTGGAATATTGTGGCACTATGAGTGACACAAATTAGTACAAGAAAATAGCATCCATGAATACAAATAACCAGCTTACGGGTATGAACAGTCTCCTACTTTGCTGATACCAACTTTCTGTAGGAAAATTTGGGAATACTTTGAGAAAATATAAAAATGTGCCCATCCCTTCGCTCCTCAATTCCATTTCTAAAAAGGTATCCTAATGGAATTTAGGATGTGTGTAAAGATTCATTTACAAAGATTTTCATTGTAAAATTATTTATGATAGAGAGAAATCAGAAGCAATCAAACTAGCCAACAATAGGGTACTTATAGTACTGGTTAAATAAATCATGGTATAAATTTCAACAATGCTATACCACTCAGCTTGAAATGTACTGTGAAGTCAATGGAAACAGGTTACAAAAGTATTATATGTAGGTATAATTCCTTTTTTTTTTTTTTGCAACTAAAGCATATGAAAAAATTCTAGAAAGTATACTTTAAAAGCTTACTAATATGGTTATCTAATAAGTTATGGGGTTATAGGTTTTTTTAAAAAAAAATCCTTTTGCTTCCTGGTATTCTCTACTTTTTCTACAATGAATGTGTGTTGCTTGTATCAATATAATAAAGTGTCCCATTGGCCCACACTCCTCCACTTTGACTCAGAGCCTCCCCGTTCACCTCAAAATAGCCACAGTAACCATCCTGGGCAAAACTAGAATCTTTATTCTAGAATGTGGAATTGGAATCTCTTTAGAATCTAAAGATTTCGCTGTTGTAACATCTTATCACTTTCTCATTTCACAATATCTTTTATATGTCTTAAATATATACTTCCTAAAAATACGATATTATACATGTTAATGTTTTAAAGTAATATATTTATTCTTATAAATTTATTTGAATATCTCTTGTGATAACTCTTTGCATAATTGGGAACATCTAGGGCTTGGAATCACTCCTTCAGAAAGTAAATTTGTTTTAGGCTCTACTTCATGGATTTGAATTTGAATTTGTATATGAATACATATAACCACATGTCCCCTCCCTCTTGCGTCTCCCTCCCACCCTCCCTATCCCACTGCTCTATGTTGTCACAAAGCATCGAGCAGACCTCCCTGTGCTATGCGGCTGCTTCCCACTAGCTATCTATTTTACATTTGGTAGTGTACATATGTCAATGCCACCCTCTCACTTCGTCCCAGCTTACCCTTCCCCATCCCCGTGTCCTCAAGTCCATTCTCTACATCTGTGTCTTTATGACTGTCCTGCTCCTAAGTTCTTCAGAACCTTTTTTTATTTTTTATATTCCATATATGTATGTGTTAGCATACGGTATGTGTTTTTCTCTTCTGACTTAGTTCACTCTGTATGACACACTCTAGGTCCATCCACCTCACTACAAATAACTCAATTTCATTTCTTTTTATGGCTGAGTAATATTCCATTGTATATATGTGCCACATCGTCTTTATCCATTCATCTGTCGATGGACACTTAGGTTGCTTCCATGTCCTGGCTATTGTAAATAGTGCTGCAATAAACATTGGGGTGCATGTGTCTTTTTGAATTATGGTTTTCTCAGGGTATATGCCCAGTAGGGGGATTGCTGGGTCATATGGTAGTTCTATTTTTAGTTTTTTAAGGAACCTCCATACTGTTCCCCATAGTGGTTGTATCAGTTTACATTCCCACCAACAGTGCAAGAGAGTTCCCTTTTCTCCACATCCTCTCCAGTATTTATTGTTTGTAGATATTTTGATGATGGCCATTCTGACCTGTGTGAGGTGATACCTCATTGTAATTTTTATTTGCATTTCTCTAACGATTAGTGATGTTGCGCATCCTTTCATGTGTCTGTTGGCAATCTGTTTATCTTCTTTGGAGAAATGTCTATTTAGGTCTTCTGCCCATTTTTGGATTGGGTTGGGTTTTTTTCGATATTGAGCTGCATGAGCTGCTTATATATTTTGGAGATTAATCCTTTGTCAGTTGCTTTGGTTGCAAATATTTCTCCCATTCTGAGGGTTGTCTTTTCATCTTGATTATGGTTTCCTTTGCTGTGCAAAATCTTTTCAGTTTCATTAGGTACCATTTCTTTATTTTTGTTTTTATTTCCATTTCTCTAGGAGGTGGGTCAAAAAGGATCTTGCTGTGATTTAAGTCATAGAGTGCTTTGCCTATGTTTTCCTCTAAGAGATTTTTATAGTGTCTGGCTTTACATTTAGGTCTTTAATCAATTTTGATTTTATTTTTGGCTGGATTGGGTCTTTGTTGCTGCGCGTGGTCTTTTCTCTAGTTGCAGCGAGTGGGGGTTACTCTTTGTTGTGGTGCGTGGGTTTCGCATTGTGGTGGCTTCTCTTGTTGTGGAGCACAGGCTCTAGGTTCATGGGCTTCAGAGTTGTGGCACACGGGCTCAGTAGTTGTGGCACACGGGCTCAGTTGCCCCGCGGCATGTGGGACCTTCCCGGACCAGGGCTTGAGCCCGTGTCACTGCATTGGCAGGCGGATTCTTAACCACTGCGCCACCAGGGAAGCCCTAGAGAGTGTTCTAATTTCATTCTTTTACATGTAGCTCTCCAGTTTTTCCAGCACCACTTATGGAAGAGGCTGTCTTTTCTCCATTGTATATTCTTGCTTCCTTTATCAAAAATAAGGTGACCATATGTGCGTGGGTTTATCTCTGGGCTATCTATCCTGTTCCATTGATCTATATTTCTGTTTTTGTGCCAGTACCGTACTGTCTTGATTACTGTAGCTTTGTAGTATAATCTGAAGTCAGGGAGCCTGATTCCTCCAGGTCCGTTTTTCTTTCTCAACATTGCTTTGGCTATTTGGAGTCTTTTGTGTTTCCATAGATATTGTGAAATTTTTTGTTCTAGTTCTGTGAAAAATGCCATTGGTAGCTTGATAGGGATTGTATTGAATCTGTAGATTGCTTTGGGTACTATAGTCATTTTCACAATGTTGATTCTTCCAATCCAAGAACATGGTATATCTCTCCATCTGTTTGTATCATCTTTAATTTCTTTCATCAGTGTCTTATAGTTTTCTGCATACAGATCTTTTGTCTACTTAGGTAGGTTTATTCCTAGGTATTTTATTCTTTTTGTTGCAATGGTAAATGGGAGTGTTTCCTTAATTTCTCTTTCAGATTTTCCATCATTAGTGTATAGGAATGCAAGAGATTTCTGTGCATTAATTTTGTATCCTGCTACTTTACCAAATTCATTGATTAGCTCTAGTAGTTTTCTGGTAGCATCTTTAGGATTCTCTATGTATAGTATCATGTCACCTGCAAACAGTAACAGTTTTACTTCTTCTTTTCTGATTTGGATTCCTTTATTTCTTTTTCTTCTCTGATTGCCATGGCTAAAACTTCCAAAACTATGTTGAAAAATAGTGGTGAGAGTGGGCAACCTTGTCTTGTTCCTGATCTTAGTGGAAATGGTTTCAGTTTTTCACCATTGAGGACGATGTTAGCTGTGGGTTTGTCATATATGGCCTTTATTATGTTGAGGTAAGTTCCCTCTATGCCTACTTCTGGAGGATTTTTATCATAAATTGGTGTTGAATTTTGTCAAACGCTTTTTCTGCATCTATTGAGATGATCATATGGTTTTTATCCTTCAATTTGTTAATATGGTTTATCACATTGATTGATTTGCATATATTGAAGAATCCTTGCATCCCTGGGATAAATCCCACTTGATCATGGTGTATGATCCTTTTAATGTGCTGTTGGATTCTGTTTGCCAGTATTTTCTTGACGATTTTGCATCTGTATTCATCAGTGATATTGGCCCGTAGTTTTCTTTTTTTGTGACATCTTTTCCTGGTTTTGGTATCAGGGTGATGGTGGCCTCATAGAATGAGTTTGGGAGTGTTCCTCCCTCTGCTATATTTTGAAAGAGTTTGATAAGAATAGGTGTTAGCTCTTCTCTAAATGTTTGATAGAATTCACCTGTGAAGCCATCTGGTCCTGGGCTTTTGTTTGTTGGAAGATTTTTAATCACAGTTTCAATTTCAGTGCTTGTGATTGGTCTGTTTATATTTTCTATTTCTTCCTGGTTCAGTCTCAGAAAGTTGTGCTTTTCTAAGAATTTGTCCATTTCTTCCAGGTTGTCCATTTATTGGCATATAGTTGCCTGTAGTACTCTCTCATGATCCTTTGTATTTCTGCAGTGTCAGTTGTTACTTCTCATTTTTCATTTCTAATTCTGTTGATTTGAGTCTTCCTTTTTTTCTTGATGAGTCTAGCTAATGGTTTATCAATTTTGTTTCTCTTCTCAAAGAAGCAGCTTTCAGTTTTACTGATCTTTGCTATTATTTCTTTCATTTCTTTTTCATTTATTTCTGATCTGTTTTATAGGATTTCTTTCTTTCTGCTAACTTTGGGGTTTTTTGTTCTTCTTTCTCTAATTGCTTTAGGTGTAAGCTTAGGTTGTTTGAGATTTTTCTTGTTTGTTGAGGCAGGATTGTATTGCTGTAAACTTCCCTCTTAGAGCTGCTTTTGCTGCAT
This sequence comes from Balaenoptera musculus, assembly GCF_009873245.2. Lineage (NCBI taxonomy): Eukaryota > Metazoa > Chordata > Mammalia > Artiodactyla > Balaenopteridae > Balaenoptera > Balaenoptera musculus. Next base: position 36,809,314 of record NC_045800.1, on the reverse strand, counting down.
CCCATAGGTTTTGGGTCATCATGTTTTCATTGTCATTTGTTTCTACATATTTTTTGATTTCCTCTTTGATTTCTTCAGTGATCTCTTGGTTATTTTGTAGTGTATTGTTTACCCTCCACGTGTTTGTATTTTTTACACTTTTTTTCCTGAAATTGATATCTAGTCTCATAGCGTTGTGGTCAGAAGAGATACTTGATATGATTTCAATTTTCTTAATTTTACCAAGGCTTGATTTGTGACCCAAGATATGATCTATCCTGGAGAATGTTCCATGAGCACTTGAGAAGAAAGTGTATTCTGTTGCTTTTGGATGGAATGTCCTATAAATATCAATTAAGTCCATCTTGTCTAATGTGTCATTCAAAGCTTGTGTTTCCTTATTTATTTTCATGTTGGATGACCTGTCCTTTGGTGAAAGTGGGGTGTTAAAGTCCGCTACTATGATTGTGTTACTGTCGATTTCCCCTTTTATGGCTGTTAGCATTTAACTCATGTATTGAGGTACTCCTATGTTGGGTGCATAAATATTTACAGTTGTTGTATCTTCTTCTTGGATTGATCCCTTGATCATTATGTAGTGTCCTTCTTTGTCTCTTGTAATAGTCTTTATCTTAAAGTCTATTTTGTCTGATATGAGAATTGCTAATCCAGCTTTCTTTTGATTTCCATTTACATGGAATGTCTTTTTCCATCCCCTCACTTTCAGTCTGTATGTGTCCCTAGAACTGAAGTGGGTCTCTTGTAGACAGCATATATACGGGTCTTGTTTTTGTATCCATTCAGCCAGTCTTTGTCTTTTGGTTGGAGCATTTAATCCATTTACATTTAAGGTAATTATTGATATGTATGTTCTATTACCATTTTCTTAATTGTTTTGAGTTTGTTATTGTAGGTCTATTCCTTCTCTTGTGTTTCCTGCCTAGAGAAGTCCCTTTAGCATTTGTTGTAAAGCTGGTTTGGTGGTGCTGAATTCTCTTAGCTTTTGCTTGTCTGTTAAGGTTTGGATTTCTCCATCAAATCTGAATGAGATCCTTGCTGGGCAGAGTAATCTTGGTTGTAGGATTTTCCCTTTCATCACTTTAAATATGTCCTGCCACTCCCTTCTGGCTTGCAGAGTTTCTGCTGAAAGATCAGCTGTTAACCTTATGGGGATTCCCTTGTATGTTATTTGTTGCTTTTCCCTTGCTGCTTTTAATAATTTTTCTTTGGATTTAATTTTTGATTGTTTGATTAATATGTGTGTTGGCATGTTTCTCCTTGGATTTGTGCCGTATGGGACTCTCTGTACTTTCTGCACTTGATTGACTATTTCCTTTCCCATATTAGGGAAGTTTTCAACTATAATCTCTTCAGATATTTTCTCAGTCCCTTTCTTGTTCTCTTCTTCTTCAGGGACCCCTATAATTTGAATGTTGGGGCGTTTAATGTTGTCCCAAAGGTCTCTGAGACTGTCTTCAATTCTTTTCCTTCTTTTTTCTTTATTCTGCTCTGCAGTAGTTATTTCCACTATTTTATCTTCCAGGTCACTTATACATTCTTCTGCCTCAGTTATTCTGCTATTGATCCGTTCTAGAGAATTTTTAATTTATTTATTGTGTTGTTCATCATTGTTTGTTTGCTCTTTAGTTCTTCTAGGTCCTTGTTAAACATTTCTTGTATTTTCTCCATTCTATTTCCAAGATTTTGCATCATCTTTCCTATTATTACTCTGAATTCTTTTTCAGATAGACTGCCTATTTCCTCTTCATTTGTTTGGTCTGGTGGGTTTTTACCTTGCTTCTTCATCTGCTGTGTGTTTCTCTGTCTTCTCATTTTGCTTAACTTACTGTGTTTGGGGTCTCCTTTTCGCAGGCTGCAGGTTTGGAGTTCCCATTGTTTTTGTTGTCTCCCTGCAGTGGGTAAGGTTGGTTCAGTGGGTTGTGTAGGCTTCCTGGTGGAGGGGGCTGGTGCCTGTGTTCTGGTGGATGAAGCTGGATCTTGTCTTTCTGGTGGGCAGGACCGCGTCCGGTGGTGTGTTTTGGTGTGTCTGTGAACTTATTATGATTTTAGGCATCCTCTCTGCTAATGGGTGCAGTTGTGTTCCTGTCTTGCTAGTTGTTTGGCATGTGGTGTCAAGCACTGGAGCTTGCCGGTCGTTGAGTGGAGCTGGGTCTTAGCGTTGATATGTAGATATGTGGGAGAGCTCTCGTCGATTGTATTACATGGGGCTTGGAGGTCTCTGGTTGTCCAATGTCCTCAACTTGGCTCTCGCATGTCATAGTCTTAGGCCTGCCACCCGGCTGGAGCACCAAGACCCTGTCAACCACATGGAGATCCCAGAGGGGAGTCACTGCATGCCATGCAGGGCCACAGAGGAAGCTCCAGTTTTTGGTCAGGTGGCAAAGACAGGACAAGAGAAAACTCTAGGCCAGAGCCTTCAATGGGGTTTCTGAACTTGAGTTTACTTGGGAATAGCAGAGGAAGTGCAATTCTAGAAGGCACAGTGTTGCAAGTTACAGGCCAGTCTGTGGAGAGTTCAGGATGTGCTGTATTTCAATAACTAAAAATTTGACATTTTCCTTGTGAAGAAAGCATAGGATAGAATGTCCATTTACTGTTAAAATAACCTTATGTCTGGACTCGTAGTGATAAAAAGCAAGAAAGGAAAGCAATGTTTTATAGTGCCCATTTCATGATGTATAAGGCCTGAAGAAACATAGGAGTTTTTCTCTCTATTGCATAAGTCAATTTGAAAAAGTGGATACTTTACAGCTCTTTGACTGCTGGGGCATATATATGCATATTCAGTTACTGCTCAATCTCCTCAGATAACTTTTTTTCCAATAAAATTGCAGCTAACTTCTGCAAAAGGCTGATATCATTCTGTCACTCAGAAATCTTACACTGTATCAGAGTTCCTGCACCAAATATCAGCCAGCACACCCAAGCTTGTTTGGAGCAACGAACAGTCAGTACAGTGGCAGATTTCATTTCAAAACTGCAGTGGAATTAAAGAAGCTTTTACTTTCTCAGGCACTAGAAATGTTTGAGTGTATCATTACTAAGAAAAAGTACATTCTTTCTGTGTATTTTTCCTCTTCTGCTCATATCTGTTTATTTCTATAATGTATGAAGCCCTAGTCATCACATGTAATTTAGGGGAAAAATGTCTCATAATGACAGAATCAAGGAACTCCTGAAGTAGCCTGAAATTCATATAGTAAAACACATTGGGTTAAAATCTTGTCTTTAGCTCTAGGACTTGGAGGGTGTAAGTTAGACACTTCTCCATTTTTAGAGGTCACTTCAACAGCAAAATATGTTAGGTGTAAATTAAGCGTCAGACATGCTGGGTTCCTAGTGGGTGTTGGGAACAGAAGGAAGAATAGGTTGAAATGGCTTTTCTTGAGGGGCTCACAGTCTGGTAGGGTGATAAGACAATATGATACATTGTAAGGACAACCAGAGAGGGCTTTGAGGTTCTAGTGGAGGGACATATCTTCTTCCATATCTTCTTTTGCAGTTACATTCATTTTCTGATTTTTATCACTTGTAACTCTAGGGTCCTGGCTATTGATAGTCTTTTAGTTCTAGTAAACCGGGATCATCATTCCCTAGTCCCTGTAACCTATACAGGGACTTGGGATCCATGGCTATGTCCCTGATCTTTTATCTCTGTCCTCCTCTTGGTTTGGGACAGTTCTCAATACCTACTGCCAGAATACAGCTGATATTCCTCGGTTTTCAAACTGCTCATTTGTCTCACCTGGTTACACACTCCTGGCTTTTTCACTCCAGGTTTTTCCTCTATCATCTGTCTCTTCCTGGGTCCAAACCACAGCAATCCAGTCACAGAATTCTGTTGGCAAGTTGCTGAATGCAGCTGCCAGACAGGGACTTCTGTCTATTGTTTCAAAAGGCCAGCGGATTTACTGTTGTGTCATGGAACCCTAGGGGACAACTAGCCCTTTCTAGTTGCCACTTTAAGAGACAATTAGGTCAGATTAGATCCAGTAGAATGGAAATTTAATTAAGCAAATTATTTCATATTTATTCAGTGAGCATTTACTGAGCAGGTTTTGGGTGTCTGGCACTGTGCTAGGAACTGGAAATTCAGAAATGCTCTCATGTAATTGATAGCCAAACAGGGAACACTGACATCAAACCAGATAGTTGAGACTCTGAGGGGGCAGAGGACAGACCTGGAGAACTGAAGAAACCTCCACAGAAGCGGTAACATTTCAGCTGGTGTTAAGAGACCAGGACTTCATCAAGGAGTACAGAACAGTCTGTTCCGAGGCATCGGAGTGGGAGAGAATGCAGTGTGATTGGGGAACGATTTTAGTGCAGCTGTGGGAAGAAGAAAGAGGATTCAAGGGATTGACAAGTTCTGCCTGAGATCTAAGTGGACTGTTCTCCTGCCTGTGCATTTCCTGTTATGTTTTTCCTCTCCTTATGTGGAGGAGAATCTCCATTTCCTCTCTTCCTGCTAGAGACCAGATATTTAATAACTCACTATTCTCAAAATATTGATTTCAACTTGTTTTGGGGGAAAATGTTACATTTTTGACCGTGACCAGGGATGCTAAACTTTATTAGGTGGTATCCAGCTGATCTGAAAGAGTGAATACAATTCTTTAAAAGTGAAATTAACCCAGCAATTTATGTTTAAGGAGTAGTTAAAACACTTACCATCATACAAAATGGGGCCCTGCAGCTTATAAACAACTGCTCTCAGGGTATATGCCCAGTAGTGGGATTGCTGGGTCATATGGTAGTTCTATTTTTAGTTTTTTAAGGAACCTCCATACTGTTTTCCATAGTAGCTGTATCAATTTACATTCCCACTAACAGTGCAAGAGGGTTCCCTTTTCTCCACATCCTCTCCAGCATTTATTGTTTGTAGATTTTTTGATGATGGCCATTCTGACCTGTGTGAGGTGATACCTCATTGTAGTTTTGATTTGCATTTCTCTAATGATTAGTGATGTTGAGCATCCTTTCATGTGTTTGTTGGCCATTTGTATATCTTCTTTGGAGAAATGTCTATTTAGGTCTCCTGCCCATTTTTGGATTGGGTTGTTTGTTTTTTTTGATATTGAGCTGCTTGTATATTTTGGAGATTAATCCTTTGTCAGTTGATTCATTTGCAAATATTTTCTCCCATTCTGAGGGTTGTCTTTTCATCTTTTTTATGGTTTCCTTTGCTGTGCAAAAGCTTTTAAGTTTCATTAGGTCCCATTTGTTTATTTTTGTTTTTATTTCCATTTCTCTAGGAGGTGGGTAAAAAAGGATCTTGCTGTGATTTAAGTCATAGAGTATTCTTCCTAAATTTTCCTCTAAGAGTTTTATAGTGTCTGGCCTTACATTTAGGTCTTTAACCCATTTTGAGTTTATTTTTGTATATGGTGTTAGGGAACGTTCTAATTTCAAAAAGAGTCACGTACCACAATGTTCATTGCAGCACTATTTACAATAGCCAGGACATGGAAGCAACCTAAGTGTCCATCGACAGATGAATGGATAAAGAAGATGTGGCACATATATACAATGCAATATTACTCAGCCATAAAAAGAAACGAAATTGAGTTATTTGTAGTGAGGTGGATGGACCTAGAGTCTGTCATACAGAGTGAAGTAAGTCAGAGAGAGAAAAACAAACACCGTTTGCTAACATATGTATATGGAATCTAAAAAAAAAAAAAAAAAGTTTGTGAAGAACCTAGGGGCTGGACAGGAATAAGGACACAGATGTAGAGAATGGACTTAAGGACACGGGGAGGGGGAAGGGTAAGCTGGGATGAAGTGAGAGAGTGGCATTGACATATATACACTATCAAATGTAAAATAGATAGCTAGTGGGAAGCAGCCGCATAACACAGGGAGATCAGCTCAGTGCTTTGTGACTACCTAGAGGGGTGGGATAGGGAGGGTGGGAGGGAGACTCAAGAGAGGGGGGATATGGGATTATAAGTGTACATATAGCTCATTCACTTTGTTGTACATCAGAAACTAACACAACAATGTAAAGCAATTATACTCCAATGAAGATGTTAAAAAAAATGGTAAAATAAACAACTGTTCTAGTAACGTACTTTACACCCATAAAATGATCTAGACAGCTTACAGTCATCAAGGAGAGCCTTTGTGTTCTTAAACTGAAATACTAATATGATGAGTAAGAAGTTGATTCATACTATAAGCATTCACACTTTGGGAATTTTAATTTTTCAAGACTGAAGATGAACAATTTGGAGAGAGATAGACCAAACTAGTGATTCTCAAGCTGGATGTACATCAGAATCACACATGGAACTCATTAAAAATAAAGGGGGAAGGATCTGGAAGTCAAAATTTAAAAAAAATTCCACGGGTGGCTCTTGTGCACAGTCAGGTTTGTAATTCCATGGTCTGATGACCTTTTGTGATATGTACAGTCATAAGACTGTTAGGCAATTTTCTCGGTGAATAACTAAATGATGTAAAAATAATCCACCTGAATCTAAAAACACAATACAAATAAATGTATATGTAAAACAGAAACAGACTCACAGACATAGAAAATAAATTTGTGGTTACCAAATGGGAGGCGGGGGGAAAGATAAATTAGGAATATGGGATTAAAGTATATAAACTACTATATCTAAAATAGATAAGCAACAAGGATTTACTTATAGTACAGAGAATTATACCCATTATCTTGCAATAACGTATAATGGAATATAATCTGCAAAAATACTGAATCACTATGCTCTATACCTGAAACTAACACAATCCTATAAATCAACTATATTTCAATGAAAAAACCCCCACCTATTCAAGATTGAATTGTATATATAAAGAATTTGTTGGAGTAGAATGCCCAAGTGTTTTTTTGAATTGTGTAAGATTGTTTTAAAAACCGTATTCGACCTCAAACCATTCTGTGGGTCCAGTATAGCAATAGATACACACTATATACACTATATATAGTTCAATATAATTGAGAGGAATCTAGAGTTTACCTGTTCTTCTCATTCCTATTAGCAATACTTCTCTCACTTTTGGTCATTGATTCATAAGTGTCTTCACCCCCAGGCAAACGCAGATGGGAATGTGCTGTTACTTCTCTTGGTGAAAGCAGGTAACCACTTCTTCTCTTTTCCCTTTTTCTCCTTGTCCTTCTTTCCTCCAAGTTACTTCCCTGTTTCTTGTCAAGATGAATGTAGAGTTGGAGAAGTGTACAGAAAAAAGGTTTAGGGAAAATGAAAAAAGTGTTGTGAGAGAGAAAATAATATAAAAATAAGAAATGAAAGCCTTAAAGACAGTCTGTTACTTTGCTATAGGAATAGAGACTAATGCAGGCCTTGCAGATTGAGATAAATTAGATGGAAAGAGTCATGGTCACTAGCAATTGGCAAAGCTTTTAAACTATTCTTTTGGACTTTTAAGACTCCTTTCTGAAGACGCGTGAAGTGCAAGAGGATTCTTCCATGTGTCTAAAGGGATGGAAACTGTCCTGCTTCCTCTTCCATGGCTTGGAAAGCAGCCTTTAATACAAAGCTTCCTAAAGTGGCATGTGGGAGGAACAGGGAAACAGAAAATCAGCTTTGACACAAGAAAAGAACTTGAAGATGGGAACATTGAAAAGACAAGCACTGAAAAATATGTAATTGCTTAGATGTCACCTGTGGTTCTGTGTGGACGAAATTTTCACTAAAGGCATAATGTAAGGAGGTCATGGTTTTGAAGACTCTTTGGTGAAAGGGTAAAGGTTTAGACAGCTGTATGTGGAGTTCATTCCATAATTTTTTGAGGTTCACTTTTATTTTTAATAATGGAAGCAAATGTAAGTTACCATCTAAATTTAGACTTGCTAACCGAAGACAATGGATTTGAGGCATGGACGTCATAAACTCACAGGATTTTGGCAACTGACCCATCTGAAGGCCTTTGTGGGAGGAAGGGAGATTTAGTGAGCCAGAGGAAATAAGATTTAAGTTTTAATTTCAGATGCAATACACACTAGTCTTAGCGACTTGCACAAGTGGTGGTTTCTAAAGCAATCTCACAACTGTGAAATGGGGAGGTGATAATGAGCAGTCATTTTAATGACCCAACATAGTAAATGCCTACTTGTCATTCACAGTACATATCCATCTCAGGTCAGAAGGCGTGTCTCGCTCATTGTAGCCACTTAGGGACACAGGGTGATGGAGGCTCTATCTTGATACATGTTTTTATAGTCACCAAAGCAAGGAAAGATGATGCAGTAAATCATCTTTCTTAAAGTTTCTGCCAGAAAGTGACACGTGTTAGTTCTGCTCATAATTGAAAAGCAAGTCATGGGACCACATCTAACCTCAAAGCGGGAAGAGAAGGGCGATCCTCACACCGGGTCATAGAATAGGAATATATGCAAACAATTCCATTGCTGACCACACATAGCAAAGGCCACTTAATACAACCTAAATGAATGCATGTGAAGAGCACAAGTATAGGGCTGAGAATAACTTATCCTGTCATATTAAATGGTTGCTTTAAGTAGTCACTGACCCTAAACTCTAGAGCCTTAGCTCTTGACAGGATCCCATGTATTAGAGCAGCGGTCCCCAGACTTTTTGGCACCAGGGACCGGTTTCATGGAAGACAATTTTTCCATGGACTGGCGGGGTGGGGGGGGTGGATGGTTTCAGGATGATTCAAGTGTATTACAATTATTGTGCACTTTATTTCTATTATTATTACATTGTAATATATAATGAAATAGTTATACAACTCACCATAATGCAGAATCAGTGGGAGCCCTGAGCTTGTTTTCCTGCAACTAGATGGTTCCATCTGGGAGTGATGGGAGACAGTGACACACGAAGTGTGTTGCTTATGTCCAGTCTGCTCCGTAAGATGCAGCTTAATTGTCACTTGCCACCCACTGATGGGGTTTTGATATGAGTCTGCAAGCAATTGATTTATTATGGTCTCTGTACAGTCAAACCTCTCTGCTAATGATAATCTGTATTTGCAGCCACTGCCCAGGGCTAGCATCACCGCCTCAGCCCCACTTCAGATCATCAGGCATTGGATTCTCATAAGAAGTGCGCAACCTAGACCCCTTGCATGCACAGTTCACGCTAGGGTTTGCACTCCGATGGGAATCTAATGCCGCCGCTGATCTGGCAGGAGGCGGAGCTCAGGCGGTAATGGCGAGTGATGGGGAGCGGTTGTAAACACAGATGAAGCTTCTCTCACTCACCTGCCGCTCACCTCCTGCTGTGTGGCCTGGTTCCCAACAGGCCACAGACCAGTTCCGGGGGTTGGGGACCCCTGTATTAGAGTGTTGTTTCTCCTTCTAATGCCATACTTCCACACCTTTTTATCTTGTAGTCAGAGGGTACCATCCTTTGGATTCCAGAGTTTAATGATTCTTTTCCTTTTTCCTAGGATAAAGACAACCCATTTTCACCTCAGCCTTACTGACACTGGCATTACCCATTTCTCTTAAGATAAATCTTCTTCCACCGCTGCACCATATGTGACATGGTCTTCATGACCCAGATAAATACAGTATTCAACAGACTAGTTCCTAGTGGGCTGTTCAATCTGAATGTGGGAGATTTCTTCCCCTCTCACTCTCTTTTTTCTTCTACCGCATCTCACTCCTTCCTTGATTGAGGTCTTGGGTAAAAATGAAAAATGGTTGAGGATCTGTTGGCATAATACTGGAAGTTCTGTTATGAGAAGTGGTCAGATCAAGGTATTGGGTCTTCTAGCTACAGCAAACCCTAGAGTGGTAGAAGGCACATTATTCTTTGCCCCTGTGAGGTAGTCATATTAATTTGCATGAATTTGTCCCCTCTTGAAACACTGGGGAAAAGTTTCTCTGCTTCCTTGTTTCTCCAATTGCAATGCTATAGGATTTACTTTTCCTTAGCCTCAGGTTTGGGGTATAGTTTTTGGCTCAAATGCATAACTTCTCTGATCCCTTGGAGTTCCCAAGGGGTCAGAAAACCTGCTCTCTCTCTCACACATACACACCACACACACACACACACAAACACACACAGCTACACAAATTCCCAGGGATATTTCTATGATGGCCAACCCTCTCAAAGAACTTCAACCTTCAAATGCTTGCCCTAGGCCTCTCCACTTCTGGGACTGTAGCTCCTGCCTAATGCAGAGGTAAACTAAGTTCTGTTCTTGCCTTTAACTTTATAGCAGGTGTGTCATAAAGGCTATTCCAGAGTGCCCATTTTAGTTGTTGTTTTGCTTTGGAGATAATGCAGAATGGGACTTGGAAAGAATAAGACATCAGCAACACACACTCAAGTACCATCTTCCCAAAATATCTACTCACAGAAACATTTGCTTACCCCATCTGAAAGGATAATTCTTGATGGGATGATACATTTTTGTATATCCCTAGGCTTATTTATGGCTTCTACAATATTCTTTCCTTGGGCTACTTCCTGCCCAAATTCTCGCCCTTTGGTGATAATATAAAAATAATTATTTTAAGTGACATTTCTGAGCATTTATGGTATGCCAGATTCTGTGTTAAGCACTTTATGCATATTATTTCATTTACTTCTCTTTACAAGCCCACGTGTAGGTGGTGTTGTTTCAGTTTTACAGATTCCAATTCCAAGATTACCAAGGAATTAGAAGAAGAGTCTGATTTTGAATCTAGGTGTTTATCTCTCAGTTCATATGCTCCATGTATATAGATAGGTTATTCTTCTTCTGTCTAACTGTGGCTCATAATTCTTTATACTTACTTACTTAATAATAGTATTGAATGATACTTAAGTGATCTCTATGTGCTCAGCCCCCCTTTAAGAGAAAAAAAAATAGAAAAAACAAAAACAAACAAAAGGAAAAAACAACAAACAAATGAAAATCCAATAACCCAATGTTAAATAGCAATTTCATACTATAGTTTTATCTGCCAGCCACTCCACTGAGGTTGTGACTGTTACATAGAGAAATGAATCAATTGCCCCTTTTGCTAGTCTCAGTTTCCACGCTGAGCACGTCTCTATGTTGAATGTATTTCAAATGGACCCTTAACCCTTAGCTGAAGTCATTGACTTCATCTAGGGCTCATCAAAGGAAACCCCAACAGGAAAAAACACAGGGAAGAAAACTGCTCTTAAAGAGTGATGTGTATCAGTTTCCAATATGGCACCCTACTTAGGGATTTTTAAGGATAATTTTGATCAGGCTCATTCTTACCTTCTGCTGGCATCAGAGCACACCATGACACTTTCATCATGACATAAGCAATATCAGAGAAGGGACCTTAAAAGCCATTTGGAACAACCCCCTCAAAGTATAAAGACAAGGAAACTCGGGCAGAAGAAGTTAAATGGCACATCCAACAAGACTAGAATGAGTTACCCCAACCCCACCCTGTGGGTAGTAGGCAGTGGTCAGGACTAGGATTCAATGCCTGAGTTACAGACCCAGCTCTGTCGTTACCATCTGTGTGCCTATGAGATTTATTTTTGTCCATTCACAGATGTTGAATAAAATAATATCTCCTTTTTTTCTTTTCATTGCTGGTAAGTGAAATAATCCATGTAAACCTGACTTCTAAAATACTAGTATAAATATAAGGAATTATATTGTGTTAATTTTATCTATACTAGGCTGCCTCTTTTTACCTTTGCCCTGTCTCTTCTGCTTCCTCTGTCTCTAAATTCATAACTCTCTACTGTTTGATGCTTCTCTATCTGTAGTAAACCAGTAGTTTTGTAATTTTGACCCCCGTGCAGATGTTTCCCGCATGCTTATAGGGCATAAGCTTGGGTTAAGAGTCCAAAAAGAATCAGACTGTGTGGGTAGGAGATATGTGAGCCTCTCCGTTAGAAGGAAGAAAGAATTCTCAAGTTTGATGCCTCACAGCTTTCTTCTTCATCTTTCTAGGAAACTAACAATTTTTGTGACAGCAGAGTATAAACAGGCTTGTGAGGAAGGTCCAGAAAAAGGGCTTGATTAGCTATTTATGTGTCCATTAGTATATATGGTGTTCCATGTGGGAGTGACAGTTGCTTTTTTCTCAACTCAGAGGTTTTTGTGCTCACTCAATGTGATGGTCATGAAACCTAGATGTGATAAGTGAGATTAGTAGTATCACATGTGGGTTAAAAGTATCTTTGGGTAAAAACATCCTGGGTGGAGTGAAAGCTCTGAGAATGTCCAGTTTTGTGACTTTCAGCAAACTATTTAATCTTTCTGAGTCAGGATTTCCTCATGTTAAAAATGGATACACAGATGTGTCAATCTCCATTCATCAGTTGTAACAAAGGTACCACTGTGGTAGGAGATGTTGATAATGGGGGCGTCTGTGCATGTGTGGGGGTAGGGGATTTATGGGAAGTCTCTACCTTTCTCTCAATTTTGCTATGAACCTAAAGCTGTGTAAAAATAAGTCTTCAAACAGTAAAAGATATGGATATACTGTTTTTAGTAACCTTATTAGTGTTGCTGTGAGAAGGATCTAATTATGGATGTATGATACTATACATGGAAAATCCTAAAGATGCTACCAGAAAACTACTAGAGCTAATCAATGAATTTAGTAAAGTCACACTATAAAAAATTAATACACAGAAATCTCTTGCATTCCTATACACTAACAATGAAAGATCAGAAAGGGAAATTAAGGAAACAATCCCATTTATCATTGCAACAAAAAGAATAAAATACCTAGGAATAAACCTACCTAAGGAGGCAACAGACCTGTATGCAGAAAATTATAAGATACTGATGAAAGAAGTCAAAGACGACACAAACAAATGGAGAGATATACCATGTTCTCGGATTGGAAGAATCAATTGTGAAAATGACTATACTACAGAAAGCAATCTACAGATTCAATGCAATCCCTGTCAAACTACCAATGGCATTTTTCACAGAACTAGAACAAAAAATTTCACAATTTCTATGGAAACACAGAAGACCTCAAATAGCAAAAGCAATCTTGAGGGAAAAAAAAAAAAAAAAAAAAAAAAAAAACGGAGCTGGAGGAATCAGGCTCCCTGACTTCAGACTATACTACAGGGCTACAGTAATCAAGTATGGTACTGGCACAAAAAGAGAAATAGAGATCAATGGAACAGGGCAGAAAGCCCAGAGATAAACCCACGCACCTATGGTCACCTAATCTATGACAAAGGAGGCAAGAATATGCAATGGAGCAAAGACAGCCTCTTCAATAAGTGGTGCTGGGAAAAATGGACAACTACATGTAAAAGAATGAAATTAGAACCCTCCTTAACACCATACACAAAAATAAACTCCAAATGGATTAAAGACCTAAATGTAAGGCCAGATACTGTAAAACTCTTAGAGGAAAACAGGCAGGACACTCTTTGATATAAATCTCAGCAAGATCTTTTTTGACCCACCTCCTAGGGTAATGAGAATAAAATAAGCAAATGGGACCTAATTAAATTAAAAGCTTTTGCACAGCAGAGGAAACCATAAAAAAGATGAAAAGACAACCCTCAGAATGGGAGAAAATATTTGCAAATGAAGCAACTGACAAAGGATTAATCTCCAAAATATATAAACAGCTCATGAAGCTCAATATCAAAAAAAACAAACAACCCAATCAAAAAATGGGTGGAAGACCTAAATAGACATTTCTCCAAAGAAGACATACAGATGACCAACAAACACATGAAAAAAAATTATTAGAGAAATGCAAATCAAAACTACAATTAGGTATCACCTCACACTGGTCGGAATGGCCATCATCACAAAATCTACAAACATTAAATGCTGGAGAGGGTGTGGAGAAAAGGGAACACTCTTACACTGTTGGTGGGAATGTAAATTGATACAGCCACTATGCAGAACAGTATGGAGGTTCCTTAAAAAACTAAAAATAGAACTACCATGTGAACCAGCAATCCCACTCCTGGGCATATACCCAGAGAAAACCATAATTCAAAAAGACACATGCAGCCCAATGTTCATTGCAGCACTATTTACAATAGCCAGGTCATGGAAGCAACCTAAATGTCCATTGACAGATGAATGGATAAAGAAGATGTGGTACATATATACAATGGCATATTACTCAGCCATAAAAAGGAATGAAATCGGGTCATTTGTAGAGACATAGATGGAGCTAGAGACTGTCATACAGAGTGAAGTCAGTCAGAAAGAGAAAAACATATATTGTATATTAATGCATATATGTGGAATCTGAAAAAAAATTGATATAGACGCCCTTATTTACAAAGCAGAGATAGAGACACAGACGTAAATGGATCCCAAGGGGGAAAAGGGGGGTGGATGAATTGGGAGATTGGGATTGACATATATACACTATTGATACTATGTATAAAATAGATAACTAATGAGAACCTACTGTATAGCACAGGGAACTATTCAATGCTCTGTGGTGACATAATGGGAAGGAAATCCAAAAAGAGAGGATATATGTGTACGTATAGTTGATTCACTTTGCTGTACAGTAGAAACTAACACAACATAGTAAAGCAACTCTACTCCAATAAAGATAAAAAAAAAAAAAAAAGATCATGGTGTTTTTAAAACATAATTGCAAATTCACAGTTCCCATCCAGACTTGGAGTGTATGTCCCTTCTCCTCAAACTTGGACAAAACTTTGTGATGACCTGGATGAAGAGAATGCGGTAAAAGGACACAGCATGGCTTTTGAGTTTAGGTTGGAAAAGACCATGCAGCTTCTGCCTGTCTTCTCCTGGGATTCTGGCAGTCTTCACCTGCCAAGTAAGAAGTCTAACTAATGCAAGTTCACTCTTGGGAGAGATCCCAAAGAGAGAGGGAGAAAGAAAAAGACAGAAAGACAGAGAGAGAAAGAGGTGTCTGAGCTCCAGTTGGTCCAGTGCCCAATTTCTGAGTCTTCTAGCCCAGGTGCCATGTGAGTGAAGAAGCTTTCAAGACGATCCCAGCCCTAACCCTTGTCTACCTGCATCTGTCTGAGAGACCCCCAGCATGAACCACCTAACTGAGCCCAGTCAACCCTCAGAACCTTGAGAAATAGTAATAATAATAAATAAATTATTGGTGTTTAAGGCATTATTTTTGTTATACCAGAACAGAGCTTAACACCTAAGGTGTTGTTCTAAGTTTCTCTCTGTATGCTTAACTCATTTAATCCTCCTAGCTCTATTATTCTTCCTATTTTACATATTGGATAGTTGATGTAGAGAGAAGTTAAATGCATCAGGTGGGTTTTTTTTTCTGTGTAACAAATAACCCCTGATCTAGTAGCATAAAATAATAATTCTGCTGATCTGGGTGTGGCTGAAATGATCTTAGCTGGCCTCGTTCATGCATCTGTAAGTAGCTGTTGGCTCACGGAGGGGTGGGGCGTCTGCAGTGGCCTCAGTCACTCACACTTCTGGCCGTTGATGAGTTGTTATCTGGGGATACTGGGGTGACTGGGCCATGTCATCTTTCATCACCTAGCAGGCCAGTCTGGGCTTGTTCACATGGTGGTGGCAGCATTCCAGGAGAACGAGTGAAGCATTGAAGGGCTCCTGAGGTCTAACCTTGGGACTAGTACCATGTCATTTCTGCCGTATTTTGTTCATTAGAGCCAGTCACAAGGCCAGCCCAGAGCCATGGGGTGAGGAAAATAGAATCTGCCTCTTGATGGAAAATCATGTTACAAAGGGTGAGGATACAAGAAGGAGAGTCTTAGGGCTGTTTTGAAACAATTGGCCATATTATGTAACTCGCCCATTCTTATACAGGTTGTAAGTGACAGAGCCAGGATCTGAACCCAGGCAGCAGGGCTCCAAAAAGCATATTTTACCGCACTGCCTCTGAGTATATTATAGCTATTATTCTTGGTGAAAACCACCTTAAAAGACAGGCTGGCTCTTCTATCAAATCAGGATCCCAAGGCTTTCAGAGTATGTTAGAGCAGATAGTTTGAATCTTTGCTTAACTACTTGCCAGCTCTTTGTTCTTGGGTAGTTTACTCAAACTCCTCAAATCTCAATGTCCTGCTATGAAAAATGATAATTTTTGTAAGAATTAAACAAGATAATAATAATACAGTCAGTTCTACTGTAACATAACATATGCATTCCCTAAAATCACTGTACTATGCAAAATTACAAAATAAAAACCACAAGCTTACAGGAAAGATGAGTTTCACTAAAACATCGGTGAAACACAACAAAAAAGAAGAAGAGGACACTTTAATGAAAATGGTAGTGCAATTTTACATGATAAGTGGCTAAGAAATATATAGCTACTACAATAAATATATCCCTTTATGGGGAAAAAGACCTGGAGTTTTCTGTGGAACTGAGTGTCCAAAGTGTTGCAGCTTGTGGGTTATCATGGAGCGGTGGATGGAGGGTTATCTGAAATTGGAAGGAAAGTTGTGACACTGGATATGGCTGAGTTGACTCATAACATGTGGGGAACTGAGGCAGCTGGTAGGTGTTATATGTATGTATATGTATGTGCTTTGTGTGTTCATAACAGTTGGATACAGCAGAGTAGAGTTTTTGTTTTGGCCTAGAGGTTCCTGCAGACAAAACAGTGTATAAGCAAACGAATTCTCATTATGTTCCAATCGTTCCCTAATATATCAATTGTTTTGGAACAAGTTTCTGTTTTCAAAACAAGCATTTAAGCAGAACGGACTGCGGAGTGAGCATACATCCACCACTTATTACCACTTAATAAATATTAGCTCATGACTATTAATAATGAGGACTCATTGAATGTAGAAGAAAGACAGACGCTCTTCAATGGCATTAATGCAGGTGAAGACAGAATATGCGGGTGTCCAGCAAGGAATCTAGACAAAGGAAGGCCAGTGAGCAAGTATTGTTAATCTGTTTCCAGCACTGGCCAGAGAATCCAAGTGTCGTGCCTTCCTGGCAGGTCAGTCTCAATTTGGAGATGGGTGTGTCAGGCTTAATGACACCAGTTCTTAAGGCCATCCAACTTCCTCCTCCTGCCTCAAGTCCATGCTCACCCAGCAAACTTCAGATTATGATTTACCTCCTCTTGTCTTTAGCAGGCTGCGTTCTCCTGCTGACATAAACATTTGGAACCACTTGGCAGTAACATTTCTTAGTATAAATTGCTAAATTGGCACTCTGCTTTGTACCCCAGTCTCTTGTAAATTCCCAGGGATTAATCAACTACAAGCACACTGACACATTCCATTTTCTGGATCTGCAAAGCTGAGGAACAGATGCTGGAATGCTGTGACCCTGAGACGTGACTGCGCCCTGCCAGGCCCAACAGCTGCCTCTCCAGATGACACATTTACCCCTTCTCCAACCGCAAGTGTACTGGCATGTAACTGCATCAGATCCGGACACACGTGCATGTGAGCAGATAGAAGGTAGGATGCGTCTAAGGTTCCGTTTCTTATGGAATTCGGACCAGTTTCTTTTTTCATTAGCAATTCATTTCAATGGCTGGAATCTGAACCTCAGTCAGAGTATCTTTAGTTATAACACTGGGATTTTGGATAGCTGACTTTGAATGAATTTGCACCTGCAAAAACGGATTTTTCTTTTTCTTCAGGGGGTAAATTACCTTAGAAAGAAAACGAGTATGACATTCAGCTGTCTACTCTATTCCCTATTCATTTTGAACCAAACCTGAACTAACAAAAAGCACGCATGATTAGTGTCATCAAAGACAGAACTTGGAGAGAAATAGACTCTTTTCTTATTTTTTTCATTGCAATACTGTCAGACATCTAACTCCATGATTGGGTCTGAAATGCACCACTTTAGAAGATGCCAGGTTTGCAATCTTTTCTATTACCAATTGAGAGAATTTGTCGGCTTCACCTATGGATGCGCACATACTAGTGCAAACAAACCAAAAATCTGCAAAAAGATGTTTGCAGATATTTGTCGTAGTTTAAAGGCAAAAATAATTGGCCAATTAGGTAAATTGGAACCATTACCATTCTCTGAAATTTTTCAAAACTTGTGAAGTTCAATATATCATCAATATACCTGTCATTTTATAAGAATACCTTAATATTTAACTCAATTGTAGTTTGTATATTTCAAGGATGAAACACCAATTTTCTATGACTGCATGCATTTTCATTGTCTTTAAGTATTCACTCAATAAGTAAATGATTTGTTCAACAAACATTTATTAAATGCATTAATTCAATTCCCGGCAGCATATTATGTGCTGAACGTATAACAATTGTATGATCCCTGGCCTCTAAGAGCTTGATGTTGGCTTGACGCAAAATACAAATAAATGAATGCTTCTGCAAATCATTCATTCATGTATTCAACACATCTTTATTGAGCACGTAAATGTCAGGCATTATTCTAAACATTGGGAATGCAACAATGAACCCAAGGTACAAGGTTCCTGCTTTGGTAAGCTTGCATTGTAGGAAACAGTCAATGAATAAGTAAACAAACAAGATAATTTCAGATGGCCATGAGAGCTATGAATAAAGTAAAGTGGGTGAATTGATACAGATGACGCACTAGGGAGCATAGTACTTTTCTGGGATCATTAGGAACAGCTTCTCTGAGTAGGTGACATCTATGCTGAGATCTGAATATGAGGAAGTGACCAGCTGTGAGTGTATGAAAGAGGAGTTTTCCATGCAGGGGAGCAACAATTTCAAAAGAAACAAGTTTGGCATGAGAGAAGAACAAGTTTGGCATGTTGGAGACACCATAAGCAAGCCACCGTGGCTAGAGCAGGACGTGGGGTCAAAGATGTAGGCAGGGACCTCGAGACCACGGTAAAGCGTTGAAATTTTATCCTAAGTGTGATAGGAGCTGCTGTGGTGGGGAGTTGTTGAAAATTGAAATAGCCTGACTCATGTTTTTAAAAGACTATTCTGGCAGTTTGTGCAGGGGCTAGATAGAATTGGGTCAAGAAGTTGGCTTTTGCTCTAACCCATGGGGAGATGGGTGACGGCAAACACAATCTCAGCAGTGACTCGAGTTACCATGTGATTGGTGTTATGACACTGTATATAAAAAGAGCCATGAAAGCACAGATGCCAGTGGGTTTAATTCTGCTTTGGAAGGTTGGGACTTCATCAGGAAGGGCTTGTGGACTGCTACATGTGAGACTAAAGCAGAGATTGGCAGATTTCTGTGGAGGATCAAAGGGAAACATTTTAAGCTCTGAGAGATATATAGTTACCTGTTGCAACTATTCGATTTTGTTGTTAAAGCTCAAAAGCAGCTATAGATAATGTGTAAATAAATGGGTATGGCTGTGTTTCAGTAAAACTTTATTGACAAAAACAGGCAGCCAGTGGATTTGGCCTGTGGGCTGTGGTTTGGCCACCTCTGGTCTAAAGGTTATTGTTTCCAGCACTGCTGAGTCTCTTCTTTTCCTCCCTTATGTCTTATGCCATTTCTCTTCACCCCCACTCTTCTGATTTCATTTATATTAACTTTGAGAACCCAGTTATTTTTACATTTATTGAACTAATTTACAGCGTCATCAACCATGATGTCCCTCACCCCCCAAAATTTTGCTCAAAGGATTGGTCTGATGGCCTGTGATAGGTCTGAAACCTGCCCTAGACTCACAGCAACTTCTTTTTTTAAATATATCTTTTTTAAAAGAATTTTTATTAGAGTATCTTTGATTTACAGTGTTGTTTTAGTTTCAGGTGTACAGCAAAGTGATTCAGTTATACATGTACATATATTCATTCTTTTTTTTTCACATCTTTATTGGAGTATAATTGCTTTACAGTGTTGTGTTAGTTTCTGATGTATAACAAAGTGAATGAGCTATATGTACACTTATAATCCCATATCCCCCCTCTCTTGAGTCTCCCTCCCACCCTCCCTATCCCACCCCTCTAGGTAGTCACAAAGCACTGAGCTGATCTCCCTGTGTTATGCGGCTGCTTCCCACTATCTATTTTACATTTGGTAGTGTATATATGTCAACGCCACTCTCTCACTTCACCCCAGCTTACCCTTCCCCCTCCCCGTGTCCTCAAGTCCGTTCACTACGTCTGCGCCTTTATTCCTGTCCTGCCCCTAGGTTCGTCAGAACAATTTTTTTTTTTAGATTCCATATATATGTGTTGGCATACAATATTTGTTTTTCTCTTTCTGACTTACTTCACTCTGTATGACAGACTCTAGGTCCATCCACCTCTCACACCAACTTCTTAGTGGAAAACCTACAGCAGTCTTCATTTCTTAATCACTGCTCTATCTCTCAAGTTCATTTTCTGGCACTGAAATTGATTGATTACAAAGATATTGGAGTCGTATTTTATTAGTCACTGTCTTCAGCTCCTATATGCAATAAAATAGAAAGTTCTATTGACTCTTCCTCCTAAAGTTTTCCATCCAGCTACTACCATTGACATAAGTCATGATCCAACCAGAAAACAAAATACTCTAAGTATTTAAGATTTAACAGAGCGACTGGGTATCACCAGTGGTGAATCTAAAGAGGTATATAGGGAGCAGTAAGATAACTCAGAGATTAGCAATAGCAAGAAGCTGCTGACAACCCTAGGCAGGGGTGGGGTGGGGGCAGAGAAAGGAGCTGGGGTTACTATAGCCCAAGGACTAGAGTCACCAGGCAGAAAGTAGAATTCCTGCTTCTTGGCAGGAGCTGGAGCCATGGAAGTGACACTGCTATTGCTGAGACAATGCCCGACATAGGGAAGGAGAAGGGAAAATCTGTTCCTTCCTTCCTCCCTCCCTCCCTTCCTTCCTTTCCATTCCACAATCACCTGCCTGTTCTTCCACAGGCCAAACTTAGCCAGAAACCAGCTGACACAAGAGCCTGCAAAACAAAGTGAGACACAGCAGAGCAGAGAAAGGGCAAGGAGCAGATCTGAGAGAAATAGAGATCAAAGTGAGGAAGGGACTTGCTATCCTTTCCTAGATGGAAAGCTGAATGGGACACACACACACACACACACACACACACACACACACACACACACACACACACACACACACACACACACACACACACACACACACACACACACACACACACACACACACACACACACACACACACACACACACACACACACACACACACACAGCCAAAGGCTACCGTCAGGTGGGCAGAGAGAAGAGCAGGGCCTGGAATCAGCGGGTACTCTGTGCTCTGGTTACAGATACAGGGTGAAATGTGCTTATCACAGGCAGTTAGAACAACAAAAATGTGCAGTAGTTGGTCTTACAAATCTAAATATTTTCAAATGGACTTAGGGGGACAGTTAGCAGAGAAGCCTCCTGTGCCCCCGAGAGGGACTCACTACCAAGTTTGTTTGTCGGAAGGAGGACTGCCTCCTGGTCAGCTTCCCCAGGCCCTTACTGCCCATCTGTGATGTGAGTTGTTTGAAGGAAAAGAGTTTGGAGTTTGTCCTACCAGGCACTAGGGACAGACTGCCTCAGAGCCAGAGGTGATCCAGAACTTCTTTGTCATTCACAGCTGATTACACAGCCTCAGCTGAGCTCACCCTGGCTGGCCTGGGATATCCTCCTTTGCTGATGGAGCTTCTCCACACATCAGCAGCTTCAGCTTTCACAATTTGTAATTTTGTGCAAACATAAACCTGACACATCTTGGATAAATAACAGGGTGATGTAACCTGCAACCCAGGCATTTTCATTCCATAACATCTACTAACAAAGAGCTCTTCCTCAACCCATAGGGATGTCCCTTGTAGTTATGCCAGAAAGAAGTCCTTGCCGGCTTCTTCCACTGCCTAACGTCCTTCAATACCAGGATCTAGCCCTCCAACCCTTGGGGTAATGGCATAAAAGAGCTAAATCAGTAAGATTTCAATGGCTCTACTGAAGGAACTCCCTCTGAAAGAGGTACTCTTTAAGAAGCAAAGTCATGTTTCTCCTTCCCAGACCCAGAGAAAATAGCTTAGTGATCTGGAAGAGGTCATCGATGACTCCAGGTGACCTGGAACATGACAGAAGCAGTTGCAGTAGTTTGGTTTATACGCTGAGACATCACTGCCTCCTTCAACCTGATGATGTGGAGACTTCAAAAGGGAAAGTGATCGTATCTAAGACCCACAATTTCTGAGACCTGGGAAACGTTTGAATTATGTGTTTTGGAGGAATCTCAGAACTATTTGGGGAAGGTCAACCCTCCTCTCTGGCTAAGAGTATTTCTAACTAAAGAGCAAATGGGGAGTCTTAAGAGCAGGAGTTTTATGGAATTAATGTAAATGCATTTCACTTGTACTCTCAGTTGGCTGGTGATGCCTAGAACATCCGGGTTTCATGAATAGTTTCCTAATAGTGAGAAAGGTCTCAAGATTGCACTGTCTCTAGTGAAAGCGAGTTCTTGAGTGACTCAAGCCTGGACACTTCTAGTAAGCAGGGATTATTGAGGGGATTTGGGTTTCCTTTTCCAGGTGATCATATGACTCTTGAAGTCCCTTCTAATCCTCATAGTCAAAGGTAAGAGAATTTCTGTATAACATTCTTATTGAGCAGCCCCGAAAAATTCTCTTATCTGTCCCTTGGACTCTTGTGTTGTCATGAGGCTGCATGTCTTTATCACTTTAGTCAGAAGTTCTTATTTTCATAGTCCAGAATGTGGGAGAACACGAGGACAGAGTTGCAACAGAAAAGAATCACGAGAGGCCGCTTTGGAAAAACAAATCTTCTGTAGGCTTATAGACCTTATAGGAATTTAGTTCACAGTTGCTTTGAAGATCCTGGATGGCTGCTGAAAATCTGTGCAGTAGGATGTGAGGAACTTCAAGTGCCAAATTATGCTCTCCATCCTTCTCACTTGCCCATATGGCCACATCAGAGTTATACAACTGACGAGAGATTTTTATAGATTTTCTCAGCAGGATAGCACATTGATCATTTGGAGGCTTACTGAGGAAAATTGTCAAGCAGTCAATGGACGCTTCCACACTGGCAAGCCGGCCCCATTACTAACCCGGTTTAAATAACTTGACAGCACAGAGTGTCAACAGTTCAGGCTCTGATGGATCACTTTACGCAGGGGAGAAACTAAATTACCCTTCCAATGGGTTGATAAGGTTGAAATATGTAAAGAGAAGCAGTTTTCTCCTTAGAAAAAGTCCACTATAACACTTGAATCATAATGCAGTAGAGCCTTACAGCAGGAAGACTAATGATAATCTACTAGAGTAAAATTAAGAATTGGGGCAATTTTATGGATGTGATAACCCGACAGTCTCCCGCTTTGCTCTGTCAGTATGGGCATATAATGGGGCTGACGTCCTACCTGGTGCTACCAGGGGAAAATGACATTTTGCGAAAACAAACGCACCAACCAAACCAACAACCAGTTCAAGATTATTGTGCTATTTGTGAGCTTCATTTTATTTAATCTTGTCCTTGTACGTTAATGGGTCAAGACAGAAATCCATTGCTAGAGCTGTTATTTTCTATAGTTTATTTAAATTGCTTTGTCAGGAGAACTTCTGCCTCTTTTATTTTCTGTGTGTGCAAAAGCTTTTGTTTATAATATTAACTTTTCTACTGGATATTTTATGGTGTAGATAACCTTTATCAACTTCTGTTTTATCTTTGTAAAAATATTGCCGTAGGCTTCTTGTGTAAATATTAAAATCCTCAAGCCATTCCTGCATGAAATTCATTCTTCTTTTGCAAAGGAATTGGAGAAGCCAGCTGACTGCAGTTAACTTATTAAATATAAAAGTTATTACTGCCTCCATATACTTAACCCACTTTTGCTCTTTGCCTTTACCTAAAGAAAATCTTTTTATGCCATTATTTAGAATCAGTGCAGAGACTCAAAACTGCCTTGGGGCTCATCAAGCCTGAGTAACAAAATAAATCAGAGAAATGAAAAAAGGAGCAGAAAATATAGGACAAAATATTACAGTCTTCTCAAAATAGTTGCGGAATTGAGGTATGAGGTGTGGGTCTTTACTTTTCAGATATCACTTTAATTATTTCACACTGAATGTTTTGACTTGGTCGTTGTAAGTACTTTTAATCAGTTGTGGTAAAATATTTTTGGCTTTCGACTTGAGTTAAAAAATATATTATGCATATACATATGACTTTGAAAGTTACCTCTATATACAGAGATGGAACATGGTGTTAACTTGTTTTTTGGATTAAGTAAATAGAGGAGTCTGCATTATGTCTGAAATCTTTATACAGCAAATATATTCCGAGCATATGCTATGTGATAAGTCTTCTGCTAGGTGTACGTTATGCAGATATCATGGGGTCAACATTTTTTTATACAATGTACTCAGATGTCTAAAAAAGAGTTGATATATATATTAATCAGAAAGATTTCCTTCCAGAGGGGCTGGGAGTTGTTGGAAGAACCATCTTGACAACTCAATGTATCTCCGTCTCTGCTAGGATTAAATAGTTTCCTCTTGTTTAGTTCAGTCTCTTTTGGGTTCAAGGTTCATCTCCCTACCAGGCTGTGTTTCCCTTTCAAGTATTCATCTCCTATTGTCTCCCTCCATGTCTCCCCAAGATGGAATCTGTAAGGATGGCAAATCACTCACGTCCTTTGGAGGACAGAGGCAGCTGTTGGGTGTATGGGTCCTTGTGTCATCCTGTAGTTCTTTTTTTTTTTTTTTAATTTTATTGAAGTATAGTTGATTTACAATGTTATGCTTAATTTCTGCTGTATAACAAGGTGACTCAGTTATACATATATACATTCTTTTTCATATACTTTTACATTATGGTTTATCACAGGATACTGAATATAGTTCCCTGTGCTATACAGTAGGACCTTGTTATTTATCCATTCTATAAATAATAGTTTGTTTGCATCTGTTAATCCCAAACTCCCAGTCCTTCCCTGCCCGACCCCCTTTTCTCCTTGGCAACCCTAAGTCTGTTCTCGATATCTGTGAGTCTGTTTCTGTTTCATAGATAAGTTCATTTGTGTCATATTTTAGATTCCATATATAAGTGATATCATATGGCATTTATCATTCTCTCTCCGACTTATTTTGCTTAGTATGATAATCTCTAGGTCCATCCACATTGCTGCAAATGGCATTATTTCATTCTTTTGAATGGCTGAGTTACTGACCTCTGGTTGAGATGTCCTTGTCCACTGAGTGACCGGCTCTTATCTGAGGTACATGGCTGGTGAAACTCATGTCCTATTCTCTCAATCCAGGCAACATTCCCTGGGAGCTCCGCCATCTCCGTGCTGACCAGCCGAGGCCTGGCCCATCTGCCTCGAAGCCCTCATTCAGTGCACTTATTAGACCAGAGTCATCAGCTACCTGACTGTCTCCTGTGAGGCCATGGGAGCTTCTGGTGCTCTATCTGCAGCCCTTTCTCTACCCAATACCCCTGCGCCTCCACCACCACCATTTAACTCTGTGTGGCTGCATCCTCTGAGGCTGGCTTCTCTCAGGAAGAGGGACACGGATTCTTTTTGGCTCAGCTTCTCCCTCTGCTGCAACATATCTGGGCCCGCTATATCATTTCCTCTCTCTCAAAAGCGTATGTAGAAAGGAGGAAGACTTGCATAAGGCTCCCCAGGCTCTAGAACCAGAAAGCCTTTCACCTGTTTTCTGTGAGGTGGCGGTTCCCTCACACCACATCACAGCTTGTTTACAGTACAACTCCTAGCCAAGCTTTGCTCTTGTGATATGTAGAGATGAATTAGGTGAACTTTGAAAATCCCTTTTCTCTCTTGAGAAAATTTTCTTTTCCAGACGCATGTTGGCTACCCCAGGTTTTACAGGTGAGTACACCTCACTTGTGAGGCAGGAATTTAACGTACTCTCTTGAGGTGGGAGATACCCAGATACCACAGTTGTCTGCAGCTGATGAGAAAGAAAAAGAGGCTCATTGGGGTCCTCAGTCCCCCACCTGCCTCCGTGTGACCTCCCCCAGGGCAGCTTGCCGTCCCCTCCCCAATGGGGTGCACTCCCAGGCTTCAGCCTGCTCACCTCTCCAAGTCTATCCTTTTGTCTTATAACATCTTCCCCCATTGCCTCCCATTTTCTCTTCTACCTCTAGACTGTAAGTCAGTCTAGGACTGTAAGTTACTTACATGCAATGCCCTGAGATTTTGGATTGTCATCTTATTCCTTTCTTTATGACGGCTGTCCACTTTTAGACAAAAGGAAGGAAGAACCACTCTCCCTACAATAGGAAGCTCTGGGCAGAGCTTCCTCTTTGAGAGAAGAGGAAAAGAGGAGGCAATCTCTCATTTCTGAAATCTGTTGTAAGACTACATTATCAAAGGAAGAGAAGAAATACTTAAAAGGAGGAAAGGAGACTGCTAAAATTTATGATCTATGTTTTTCAACAGTTATTTCCCTCAAACCTTTCCGCTTACAACAAGGATGATGGATGCTCGTCTGTGTGTGTGTGTGTGTGTGTAAGTGATGATGGAAACGTCATTTGCTTGAAATCTCATGTTTTAGTTTAAAAGTGTAAGAGAAAATTTTATTCTAATCTAGAACATATCTTTGTTTTAATAGGAAAAAATGACCTCATAAAGTAAATTTTCCATGTTTATCTTTTGGTAGAACTCCAACCCCTGGTTGAAAATCACAGCCTTATTCTCTTTACTGATGTGGGTGGGTGGAAGAAATGGCTAGCTGTCCACCAAGATTCATGCTCCCCTTACACAGTGTAGAGTCATTTTGGGGAAGGAGCTGAAGCCAGGGACTACATTTCTCACCAATCACCTCTGACTCCACCTTCTCCACCAGCATCTGAGTATGAACTTGTGCGACTTGTTCTTGCCAATTAACTGTGAGCAGAAGAAATGTTTGTTCCCCGTGTTCCAGAACACTGGGATTAAGAAGCCAGTTTGCACCTCACACTAGTCAGAATGGCCATCATTAAAAAGTCTACAAACAATAAATGCTGGAGAGGGTGTGGGAAAAAGGAAACCCTCCTACACTGTTGGTGGGAATGTACATTGGTACAACCACTATGGAGAACAGTATGGAGGTTCCTTAAAAAACTAAAAATAGAACTATCGTATGATCCAGCAATCCCATTCCTGGCCGTATATCCCAAGAAAACCATAATTTGGAAAGATACATGCACCCCACTGTTCATTGCAGCACTATTTACAATAGCCAGGACATGGAAACAACCTAAATGTCCATCGACAGAGGAATGGATAAAGAAGATGTGGTACATATATCCAATGGAGTATTACTCAGCCATAAAAAAATGAAATAATGCCATTTGCAGCAACATGGATGCAACTAGAGATTACCACAATAATGAAGTAAGTCAGACAGAGAAAGACAAATATTATATAATATCACTTATATGTGAATCTAAAAATTGACACAAATGAACTTATTTACAAAACAGAAACAGACTCACAGACTTCAAAAACAAATTTATGGTTAACAAAAGGGAAAGGTGGTGGGGAGAGGGATAAATTAGGAGTTTGGGATTAATGTAAACACACTACTATATATAAAGTACATAATCAACAAGGACATACTGGATAGCACAGGGAACTCTACTCAATATTCTGTAATAACCTATATGGGAAAAGAATCTGAAAAAGAGTTGTTATATTTATATGTATAACTGAATCACTTTGCTGTACACCTGAAACTAACACAACATTGTAAATCAACTATAGTCCAATATAAAATGAAAATTAAATAAAAAAAGAAGAAGCCCATTTGCCTTCTCCACTCCCCCCCTTCTGCAATGTGCCTGGAAACATTGTGCTGAAGATGATAGAGCCATAAAAGGGAATGAGCGAATGTTCATCAGTCACCGGTTGGAAGGTATCCACCCAATAGCCACACTGGACGGCTGCATGAGAAAGAAGTACCTCTTACATTGTGTTCATCCACTGAGGTTTTGGTATTTATTTTTTTACAGCAGCTAGAGTTGCCTTAAATAATACGAGCTATGTACAGAATTTAGAATCCAAGCATCATAAATCTGTCTAGATTAAAATAGGTCACTGTGTAAATCAACTTGGGAGACAGCCACCACTAGGAAGGCAGGGGGTGTACAGTGGGCAGTTGTACCTTCTGACCATTTCTCCCACAGTGCGCGGAGTGAAGAGAGTGGAAACCTCTGCTTCAATGAGGTATGCATGACAACCCCTAGCGCAATAACTGACACACAGGATATTATCAGGAATATTTGTTGAATGTTAGCCTACAGTGAATTTGTGGGCATGATACCATTTATTCCTCTTATGCAAATACTTTGTAGCATTCAACAAGCATTCATTTAATGCCTGTTGTATGTCAAGTGCTTTGCCTGTCAAGACTTGGCTAAGAAGCAGGGGCTCACCTTTGAGGCAGGGCTAACTATTGGAGGTCTAGCCAAGACTATTGGTGGTCTTGCAAATCCACTTCAGAGACCAAGGATCTAGGGCCTTGATTGTAGGGCCATAGATTCCTCCCGAATCAATTTCTTCTCCCTCCTCACCTGTTTTATCTCTCAATTTCCTTTCCCATCTTTTCTCCTCTTCTTGTTTTCTCTCTCTCCATTCTCCCCTTCTCCTCCCCTTCCTCTTCCTTCTCTCCTTCTCCCTCCTTTTACCCCCTCCTACTTTATTCCTTTTGGTTCCTCTTCTTTCCTCTCTTGTTCTTTTTCAACCTCACCTTGATTTCTGCCTTCCCAGCTCTGGTTGGTGTTTCAGATGCTGGAAGCTTCTAATTCTACATCAAAGCCTCAATCTTAATAAATTCTGCTGCAGGTTCCTAGAAGAAAGGGTCAGTTCTGTCTCCACTGGTCCTAGTTGTAAGTAATAACACATACAAAATATCAACTTGAGCCTTTCAAGGAGCTTTTACTTTGATGAGTATTATTCTGGAAAAGATACCCAAGAACCACAGAGTATTAAACATTGAAAGGACATTGGAGGTCATATAATTCACCTGTCTCTTCCCTTGACAAATGACAAAATTGATACCAAGAGAGGGAAAGTGGTTTTCCCCACAAAGCCAGCTTGAGTCAGAACTAGGACGAGAACCCAGATCTCCCTACCCCAAGTGCTCTTTCCATTACCCAGTGATTCTCATTTGATTGACCCCATACCACCAAGTAGTGTGGAAATATTTTAGGTGGAACTTGAGGCTTTCATAACGGAAATTACGGCAACTTTATTCCCCGTAAGGCCTCTGCAATTAAAAATCTACCATGAAAGTGGAATATGAGAGAGGATACTATACACATTTAAATATTCTCTTCAGAAAAAAATGTTCATGTTTCTTTCAAGAGGAAGCTACGCTCTTTGATAATGGGTGGACAAGAGATTTTGAGAGTCATTGTACTTCACTAATTAGATTATTCTTGGTCCATGCTTGACATTCTTAGGGAAGTTGATCACCTTTTCACAGGTTTGCTACCACCCCCTCTCCACAGCTATAGTTTCCAGTCATTATGATGCCAGGCAATTTTACGTCACATTTTTAGAAATCCATCCAAGTTGTTGATCTGAGTTGGCAGCGTCTTGATTTATGAACACTGTTCTGTGAAATGTGATCCAGTTGACACTTATACTCCACTCATCCATACAGCATGAACCCATTTTTGCTGAGTGCATACTCTACTCATAGGAAATCCTAATAGTGCAGGCAACTTGCTATTGATGCTCTGGCTAGCTCCAAATCATCATCAGCACCTCCGGATGAGGCTGGTGGCGATCCTGCACTTAAGGAGGCAGGCAGCATAGCCTCCTGGCACAAAAATTTGTCTCTGTGTTCATTCAGTTCTATTTGAATCCCTGCTCTGACACTTTCTAGCTGTGTTATTTTGGGAAAGTTGCTTGACCTCTCTGATCCTCAAATTTCTTGTCTTTAAATTGAATATTATAATAGTATCTACTTAAGGTGTGTGTGTGTGTGTGTGTGTGTGTGTGTGTGTGTGTGTGTGTGTGGTATTGGGAATAAAGAAAAAATACCATGGGATGTGTGACTAGCATGTGACAGTTAGTGCTCAGTAAATTTTAAGTTATTAATTACTGTATTAAACACTGCCATTATCATCTCCTCCTCCTGTTCTCTTCCCAAGTTTAAAAGAAGGTTATCTCTGTGAACGCATCTAGTACAGCTAAGGTCTGCTTACTTTATATCCGAAAAAATTAAAATGAGGTCTATTCAAGACATTCTGAATAACCTCTTCCTTTGCCACAGTAATATTGAAAAGTCCATCTTTATTGGGTTGGTTGAGCAGAGAAAATCAACTACATCAACATATATATTTATGGAGTTCAAAACACTTATTATTCTGCTAAGAGCCTTATGTTTTTCTCATTTAATCTTTATAGAAACTCTCAGAGAACTCAAGTAATTTGCTCACCATCATACAACTGGGAATGGACAAAGGTGCAATTTGAACTCTGACCTGTTTGAATTCTGAAGACCATGCCCTTTCTATAAAGCAATGTCATCCACCCTGCACCACCCTGCACAGAAGGAGAGATAACCACTAGATTTCACTCACCACTGACGTCACAGCCATTTCTCCTCAACTACAATCAAAATGGCAAGGGCAATGGCTCTCCTAAGTGGACATAGACTCCTAGAGAGCTCCCTGAGGATTCAAGACCTTGGTTTCCTCCAAACTAGTCCCCCATCCCTTGTTCATACTCTCCATCCTGACTTTGGATGATGTCACCAGCCCCTTGTGTCATCACTCAGCTCAACTGCCTCTTTATAAGAAGAGAGTAAGACTAGGACGGTCAAGCCAAGGTGGTGAGGTCTGGATGGGCAGACATCAGGTCATACCCAGCTATTTCCAGCCCCAGGAGAAGATCTGGAAATTTGCCTGCACAGTAAAGAAAAATGGTCAAATCACATGCCTCATCAATCGTGTGTGATGTGAAAGATTGAGGTAAGCCAGAAAAATAATGACCAATTCTCGAATGCTTGTTTTCTAGCACTTGTTTTGAATCCCATCACAGAAGGCAAGGCCACTTAACCATTGTAATTTGGCCTTGGGATAATTTTTTTGAAATATAAAGTTTTTATCTTTTCAAAAGGGAACATTATTACTTACTGCTTGTATCACAATTTAAATACAATTTTATGTTCATAAACCTTTCTTTTCTAATGTTCTTTGTCAACAGCTGAAGGTAAATAAAAATAACATTTGAATAATGTATGCTGATAAAATTCATAAAGGGAAGAATGTTTATAATAGAATTGAAAAATCAATGCCGTCAAACCCCTACACAGTCTAAAAACCCATATTCAAAACACATTATTATTTTAAGGACAGTGACATTTCAAAGCTGTTAGGATGTCTTAAGCCCTTCCAAATTATATGACCTGAGAATATTAAATAATTATTTCTTTTGATTTTTGTCCGTAGCTATTCCAGGAATAAAGGGAAAGACAATTATGCAAACAAGCCTGGGCAACTTGCTAAAAGGATCACAAACCACAAGTGTTGTTCAGATGCCCATATTTTATGTTAGATGCATCTCCTCAAAGAGTGGAAAACGGATCTCTAATTTTTCCCCCAAGAAAGTTCTCAGTTCAGAGTGTATTTCAGCTCCCAGGGTTTTAAGCTCAAAACATAAGCCAAGTGTAAAAATATAGGAGGGTTTTACACTATTCCCCAAAACAAAATTATCTGGGTATCAAAGACCGTATTATACAAATATTTTTTCAAAAGGCACAGTCCATGCAAGTAAGGAACTAGAGAAAACTAAAGAGAAATTCAGCATGTTAGCTTTTCTTGGTCTTGAATTTCCCAGATAATTGTCCAAATATTTGTTGCATTTTGTGTAAGGAAATACAGCCATCATTTTTTT
The DNA here is from genome assembly GCF_009873245.2 of Balaenoptera musculus. Taxonomy (NCBI): domain Eukaryota; kingdom Metazoa; phylum Chordata; class Mammalia; order Artiodactyla; family Balaenopteridae; genus Balaenoptera; species Balaenoptera musculus. Next base: position 36,777,609 of record NC_045800.1, on the reverse strand, counting down.
GAGACAAAAGCACCTTTTGGATTTCTTTAGTTCATTTATTAACTTATTTTATGGTTCAGCATGAGCTGAGTGATGAGGCCATTCACATAATCCAGCCACATGTTGGGGTCAAAGCCACCAGCCTGTGACTATAGAATCCTGTCTTCTACTCAAGTCGGCTAAACACAATGAATAAACAAGGCAACAAGAGCTGAGTAACTCAGGAAAAAGATATACAAATTCTGTGCAATCAGTATGAATCTAGCACACCAGCTGGTGAGGAGCAGTGGGAAACTAAAAATGATACTGTCGATTTTAAAATAGTGGAAGCCAAGACTTGCCAGTAAATAGTCACATTCAACTAACATTTATTGAGTGCCAGCTGTACACTAAGGCCCATGCTAAGCACTTCCCATATATCACCTCCTTTCATCTTCACAAGAACCCAGCAAAATAAGAGTTGTGGAATTTTTTTTAGAGGTGGAAACTGACATACCTCCAGGTTAAATGACAGGTTTCAAGGCCTTGCAGCTGGTAAGTCAGGGTTTCCTGACTCTACTTGAAGTAGTTCCTCCCAGAAGCAGACCCTGAGCCAAGTTTGAGTACAAGTGATGAAGAAGAAAGTGTTCCCAGGAGCAGGGAAGCAGGATAGAGATGGGCAAGGAAACAGACAAGGGTGCAATGTTAGATGAAGCCTCAGATTGAGATATTGCTTTGAGGCAAATGAACTAAGACTTTGTGTTCCCTCTTCAGTTCATCTGTGGCTGGCCCGGCCACTTCCCTTTCTGCAGAGCAACCTTTTAGTTAGGAGCATTTATCAGCAAAGCAACCAGAGGCAAGCAGAAGTTGGATGCATGGGGCTTCCCTGGTGGCGCAGTGGTTGAGAGTCTGCCTGCCGGTGCAGGGGACACGGGTTCGAGCCCTGGTCTGGGAAGATCCCACATGCCGCGGAGCAACTGGGCCCGTGAGCCACAAGTGCTGAACCTGAGCGTCTGGAGCCTCTGCTCCGCAACAAGAGAGGCTGCGATAGTGAGAGGCCCGCGCACCGCGATGAAGAGTGGCCCCCACTTGCCGCAACTGGAGAAAGCCCTCGCACAGAAACGAAGACCCAACACAGCCAAAAATTAAAATAATAAATAAATAATAAATAAAATATTAAAAAAAAAAAGAAGTTGGATGCAAAGAGAAGGTGAAAGAATGTCATAGGAGCCTACTCTAGACTCCAAGACTTGTGCTTCCTGCTGGGTTTTGTGTGTGTGTGTAACTTTGGAATAAATTTTTTTTCCCAAAATTATGGAACCAAAAGTGTAAAAATAAAAGCACCCAAAGCAAGACAAACATAAGGAAGAGACAGATATTCCAAAGGGCATCTTCAAAGATTGCACAGTTACACAAGTTGGGCAATTTCTTTAGTTCCAACAGAAAAAAAAAAAAAAAATCATCTGTATAAGACCTATGGCTTCACAGAGTTTGTGTGACATGCAATATTTTCCCTTGAGCTTTCCTGGAACTGAAGGGAAAAGGAGACCATTTTTGTTATTGTTTTGTTTCCTCCCTCTCTTAATTTCACATTTTTGAAACCCTATATTTGGATGAATCATCAGTTTGTTGGTGTAATAAGTCAAGCAGGACACATTCTATTACTGTTTCTTAATAAAACATGAATTATTAGTACTCACAACTTGCTACATTTTTTAAAAGGCCCCTCTTCTTTTTTTCCTTCTGCAGCTTCTCTTCACATCTTTATTTCTACTGGGTATATAATTGTTCTGATTAATAGTGGAAACAATGACATTTATTTGAATGAGCTGTGTTAACATTTCTTCACTGCTGACCATCACTTTACCAATCACTCCTGGGAGCATACCTGCTCCAGGACTCTCTTGTAAGCAGGGGGTCTCGTCATCTCTACCTCTTTTCTCCTGTTCCAGGTGCCATTATGGGCTATGAACTTGTGTGCCACCCCCAGGCAGGAAAGAGTCTATCTATTTTTAACACTGTGATTGACCTTCATTGGGAACCAGAACCACAGTCAGTTGTGAATCTTCCACTGAGAACAATAAAAGTATTTGCTAAGAGAGACTAAACCCTCTCCATGGTATGAGTTACATGCTGCGTTCCATTTAACTAACCTAGCAAATTACATGGAATGCATAATATGGTTTTAGTGCTAACTTTCCATCCCTCTTCCCAAGGATTGGGAGAAATGCCTCTGACCCTGCCTCATTTGTGTCCTCATCTTTCCATGCCATCCATGTTCTCCATCCTTCATTGATCCTCGTCCCGGCTCATTCCATTTCCCATGCTTGTCTCTGTCAAAATGGGTACTTCATTTTGATTAGTCTTTGTTCTCCAGAGAATTCTCTCCTTCCAGAGTTGCTCAAAGTGCATGCTTTCCACAGAGGGCTGAATCTGGCTCTCCCAAATTCAACTGACACCATTCCTTGGTAAAAGAACAAGAGGAAGGTTGGCCCTCTTGCACCACACACTCTATAACCAGCCAACTATAACCACCAGTTACACCAGAAATAGCTTCCTTCTCCTGCACTGTCCGTCCTCTGACTTAGGCCCGTTGAGTGATGTTATCCATGTGTGAGTGTGCACACTTATTCTCTGTCACAGTTGTGCACATGCATCAGGAAGCACTCCATGCTCTTATGTCCCCCCCGCATGTGGGCTTCACAGAGGTGCTCTGAATGTGGGCAGGGCCCAAGGCTCGGAGCATACTCATGCATAGCTACCTAAGTTATTGCTCCACGTGGAAATGTAGACTGGCGATTGGAATCACATCTTGGGCCAGTTCTCAAAATCTCTGCCCCATAAAGAAGAGAAATAGGGAGATTGACTGATTTCTTTTAATAATCAGGACAGCTAGTGAAATATAACCTGTCACCACTAATCAAACATAAGAGTTTCAAAGTTTCTGTGACTTCAGAAAAGGCACTTATGCCTAATTTATAATCAGTTCCAGAAAAGTAAGTGACATTCCATAGATCAAATACAAGATAGTCAAACTAGGATACATTAACATCACATTTAACTATATTTTAAAAATCATATGAAGCAATAAATTGAGATGGATTAGTAACTGGAGAGAAGCTGAGAAATGTTAGGCATCTGAAAAGACACTTATCATCACGCATGCAATTTACTATCAAATAATACTGATTGCTTCCATTATAGAAGAAGCCAGATTCTGATAAAGGGGAGAAATATTTCATAAGAATTTTTGAAAAGATGCTAAAATATTGCAAACCTCTCTCTACTTTCAAATGGATGAAGAACTGAACTCTTATTCTCATATTAAAAGCTCTTCGTCACTCTCCTATAAATCACTTCTCATTCCTCGAAATGTGAATCAATTCTGTAGTCATATCCTCAGATTTTTTTGTTGCTGTGGACTAAAATCCACCACAGGCTTTCAGAGAAGATTCCAGTATGATGTATTTAAAAAACCACAGAGGTAGAGTTCCTTAGCATAGAGATAATTTGTAATTCAGAGGTAATTTCATAAAAAGGAATCATGATAGTAAAATATCATTACTACTGTGTTGTTTTTAATGTAGCATCTAAAATGATTTAACTTGGATTTTGGAAGGAACCCATGCAAAAGACAGAACTAAAACTAATATTATTTTTCCCTGAAAATAATATAGAGTAGATGCTGATTTAAAGGGATAGAGTAGAGAAGTCTATTGGTCACTGTCATCCATTTTGAATGTAGACATGATCAGACGTGAACTGGTGCCAGGCAAAGCCAAATCCTTCTGTGACTGGTTCATAATTTCTGTGCTTCTCCCCATTGCTCAGCCTTTAGATGAATCTCTGGTTATTACTCTCTTTTTATTTTTCAGGACTAACTAAGGTTTCTGAGCTTCACTCTCTTTTTCCTAATTATAATTTCTCAAACATATGACCAGTTTCAGATTTTATAATGTCAGATACAACCAAATGAAACAAAAATGCTCACTGTCTTAGCTTACCAAGGACACACATCTCAAGCACCTAAGAGATGGTGAAAGGAATGAGAATATGATGAGGTTCCTAAAGGATATGGAAATCAATGTCTTTGATTCTCATTGGAAAAATAAAAATAAAAAATCATACTCAAGATGAGAGAGCACTGAGCCTTGGTCAGGGGCAGGACTTATGTAGAGTTCTTATTGCTTGCACAGGTGTTTGAGACCTGACTTTAAGATTGAAGTGAGTTCATTCTCATCAACAGTTGAAGGTAAAATTCTATCAGCAATCCCTGAGTTAAAAAAAATAAACAACCCTGTCTGTCTGTCTGTCTATCTATCTATCATCTACCTATTTTTGTTCATTATTCTGTAAGGAAAAATTTAAGACTTTAGAAAGGGAAAAAGGATTACTAGATATCTATTCAGCAGAATGCCAGAGTCCCCGGATAGTCTGCTCTTACAGGGATGTGAACCGTTGTCTTTCACTAGGCTGTTATTTAACTAGTAGAAAATGGATGGTAATGCAAAGCTCTGCAAATGATTCCTGTTCATGGCAATGCAAATGAATTTTTTTCAGTAGAGAATGTAAATCTCTGTAAATCAAATCCCCATTTGGACCAGTTCTAACACCTTACCTGTTCCCTTTTTTTTTTTTTTTAAGACACCAATTGTACTTGAACATTTGTTACTTTTTTTTTTTTAATTAATTAATTAATTAATTTTTGGCTGTGTTGGGTCTTCGTTTCTGTGCGAGGGCTTTCTCTAGTTGTGGCAAGCGGGGGCCACTCTTCATCGCGGTGCGCTGGCCTCTCACTATCGCGGTCTCTCCTGTTGTGGAGCACAGGCTCCAGACGCGCAGGCTCAGTAGTTGTGGCTCACGGGGCCCAGCTGCTCCGCGGCATGTGGGATCTTCCCAGACCAGGGCTCGAACCCGTGTCCCGTGCATTGGCAGGCAGATTCTCAACCACTGTGCCACCAGGGAAGCCCCTGTTCCCTTCTTAATGTGTCAAAAATATTTTTGACACGTGTTCATTTTATATCGATATGAGAGTCAGAATTTTATATTTGTTGGGAGACTATCCTTTAACAATACTCAGTAAGGGACTTCTTTTCCTTTTCAGAGCTAAGATGATTCTGGAGGAAGGGCAATGATGCCAGTAGGAGCAGAATCATTTAGTACCACTTGTGGAATACTTTTGCAGAATACCAGAAATAGTTGGGATGTGGTTAGGGATGGGGCAGGGCTGAAAGCGCTGTGATACTGGGAGCAAAGACCTGGTTTTGTGCTACACGCACACACACCTTTATAGGTGTACACTACACAAATATGCTTATGGGGGAAAGGGAGAGAGGAGAGAGACATTTCTTTTCCTGAAACTTTCCTCTTACCCTTTATTTGTTTCTTGACTTAATATTTCTTACACGCATCATTATTTGTTTTGCTTTCTTCCTGAAGAAATTTCACAGAATGCCTGCAATTTATACAGCAGATATATTTATTTTGGCATGCTGTCACTTTCATTTCTTTCAAGAGAAAATAATTTCAAAATACTTTGTCAGTAAAAATTTTTTACATCTGTCTTTCTAGACTGTATATCATTTTTGTGTGCTTGTTCAGGGGCACCTTACAGAGCTAGCCACTATTGTTTCACACACCCAACCCCTATAATTAACTAAAAACATAGTTGATTTTTAAAATTTTTTATTAAATGTTATAGTGCTTTCCTGTAAGCTACCAGGGCAGATCCTGAGCAAGCCTGTGAACCATGAATAAGGTGCAGCCTATGATTAGGGAACAAGAGCAGAAAAGCTCAACTGAAAGCTGTAGGATTAGTGATGGAGGCTGGCTCAGTGATTCCCAAGTAGAGTTTGTAGTTGTAGACTGAGCAAAAAGGCAGGCTCACAATAGAGAGTGCGTGTTGAATATGCCTATTCAACTCAGCCTGGTACTGAAACACTGTTCATCTGTTTCCTTCTCTGGAAGTTGTCATCAATTGATGCTGTGTCCCCACAGATGGCCATGAGCCTGGCCAGGGAAGGCCTTGGCAGGGTACCCAAACATGTTTCTTTCCCTAAACACAAGAGCTCCAAAACTTCATAGCCATCTTGAAGGGACTTATTGCTATAGAAGTAAAATGTCCAAGAAAGGGAAGTAGAGAGAACATCAAGGAAGAGACATTTGCCCAGTGAAAGTTTGTTCATACTTCTTTGCCCTTGCCTTAGGTTGAAGGAGAATTCCTCTGCAGACCTGTGAATGTCTGGGGCTGCACTTAGCCCAGGCTGCAAACACAAAGCTGGATTATCAAAGGAGACCAGTGTCCCCTCCATAGCAGGGAGGCATCTGGTCTCAGGCTTGGACTCAGAGCATCTGCTTGGTTCTGCCTATCTTGTATAACTTAGTGTCCAGACCACCATATGACTCTCTACTTCCAAGCTTGGTAGTTCTTGCTTCGCTGGAGCTGAAATATCTTGCCATCTTCCTTGACTTATTATATGAAAATCAGGTGAAAGCCAGTTTATTTCAGTCACACACATTCAGGGTCGGTGTTTGAACATGAAAGAAGTGGCAGGTTTGACAGTATAAGTAAAGAGAGTCTAAGAAATGAAGAAGAAAATACCTATCTTTAAAATTGCTCAGACCTAACTAGGTTTTTATTACAAAGCTATTTATTAAAAAAAAAACCTTCAAACCCACAGAAAAGTTTATATGTATAATTTTTGCTGAATCATTTGAGAGAATGTTGTAGTGCCACAATCCTTCACCCCTAGGAATAAGGACATTCCCTTACAGAATTACAATGCAATGATCAAATCAAGAAGTTCAACACAAATATGATACTATTCTTCAATATATAGTCCATGTTCAAGTTTCACCACTTGTCCCAGTAATGGCCTTTATAACAAGTTACATTTTTTGATTCAAGACTCAGCATAGTAATAATTCTCTTCAGTCTCCTTATATCTAGATCAGTTTTCAGCCTTTCGTTGAATTGAATTAGACATTTTTGAAGAGTACAGGCCAGTTGTTTTGTAGAAAGTCCCTCAGTTTGTGTTTGTAGGATGGTTTCCCTATGATTAGATCCAGGCAAAGATTTTTTTTGCAGAAATTCTACATAAGTAATGTTGTGTCCATCTCAGCACATCAAATCTGGAATTTTGTGATGTTATTTTGTTTCATTATTGGTGACATTAGCTTTGACCATATGGTTAAAAATGAATCCTGTGCAGGATTTGGCAGTAGAAAGAGAATGAAGGATAGTATAAAAGCTTTATTTCACTCTATTAAGTATATTATTGTATCTAATATAGTAATATGTGAGGAGATACTTTCAGACTATGGAAGTATCTTGTTCCCAAATAAACATTTTAGCCAATGGTTTAAATATCTGTAATGATTCTTCCTTGAATCAATTAATACTATAGACTTTGAAAATAATGATTTTCTATTTCATTTATTTCACATACAATGTTAAGAATTCTGCTGAAAAGGGGAGCTGCCCCTTTCTCTGTTTCTTCCTCCCTCCCTCTCTCATTTCATTCTAATGTGACAGCTCCCTTTTCCTATGATATTTTATTAGAATTTTAACCTGTTTGCACTGGAAAGTCTATTGACAAAAGTCACTTTGTGGTTATTTGAACCATGTGGATAACAAAGGAAAGGACCTTTATCACCCTCTTCATCTCTGTATCTACTGTACCATATGCTTCACTATTATCAGTGTGCACAAACACTTTTTAATATATCCCACAGAAAGAAATACATTTTCCATTATAATCCTGTGTTCATTTACCTATGCATTAACATAAGCTGAAAAATATCACTTATGTTTATTACCCTTAACATATGCAAAATATATTTTCTAGTCTAGTCTAGTTTTTTTAAATAGTGATATCCACCTATATTAGTCTGCTCGGGATGCCATAACAAAATACCATAGACTGGATGGCTTAAACAACAGGAATTTGTTTCTCAGTTCTGGAGGCTGGAAGTCCTAGATCAAGGGGTGGTCAGATTTGGTTCCCCATGAGGGCCCTTTTCCTGGCTTTGCAGATGCTTGCCTCCTCACTGTGTCCTCATGGCAGAGACAGAGAGAGAGAGAGAAAGAGAGAGAGAGAGAGACAGAAAGTTCTCTGGTGCTCTCTGGCATCTCTTCTATAAGGACACTAGTACCTCATGACCTCATTTAAACCTAATTACCTCCCAAAGGACCCATCTCCAATACCATCACACTGGGCATTCAGCTTTCAATGCATGAATATTGTGGGGGACACAATTCACCCCATAAATTGATCTCATATCAATTACTGGGTAACAACCCACAGTTTGAAAAACTTTGCTCTATGGCCCGTATTTTTCCCAGTCTCTGAACTCTAGGGAAGTTTCCACTAAGTGTTATGTTACATGCCCTCCTATTTTCCTAACCACGTGCACACATAAACACTATAGCCCTATATGATGTGGAGATAAATAGGACTGAGAATTTATAATGGCAAACATTCCTTGAAATTAAAAAAAAATCAAAATGGCCTCCCAAATTCAAACAAATTATTTATAATATAAAACAAGTTTCTAGCTACTTACAGAGTTGCAGCTACATTAAATCATTGTTGTCTGGTATTCACAGCAACTAGGCAATTTTTATTCATGGAGGCTGTTTGCATGTGGGACCCCTGGATTATTCACTACCACTCCATTTCCTGGTCATTTCAATTACTCATTTCCCTTAACCAGGTTGACTGATTTTCTTTCTTTCCTCAAATAATTCATTGTTTGACTGAATCGACCAAGTAACAGGTTGTGTTCTGGAGATAATGCAAGTAAATGCAGAGCTGACAGCTAATCTAGATGAGACCATTTGTTTTGGGTGGATCTTAATATGGTCTTAAGAAAAACAACCATCAGAAATTATCCCTGGACAGATACGCTAATAATTTTGAGAAATAGAAGGCAGCTATTATTCTGGCTTCCCTTCTTTTTAATTTGTTTCTTAATAATTTGAAGCTACTTGGGAATGATGAGAATAGATACCAAATATTTCCTCTAAGCTAATAAGATATTTTTGTTAGAAATTTAACAAATAAATTCACTTTATTATCTAAAGAAGGTCCACAGAAAGAATTGCCAGGGTTCAATCACTCAAACCTGAAATCAACTTGAGAATATCATTGAGTTATACTACCAACTCTCTAGGGCTGGGTCGTTTAGAATATTTCATAATGCAATGTATCCTGGAAAGCTGTATTTCTCCAAATAAGATAGTTTGATGTGTTCACCATTAAGGTTTTTCTTTGGTGAATCT